>NW_006408907.1:1434069-1441375 GCF_000296735.1 Chrysochloris asiatica
GTGATGTGAGGGCCCCTGCTCTGATGACTGTGAGATGGCTCCAGAATTGTTTTTTGAATGTGGTAACCTTTGAGCAGCCCAGGAACAGCCATTAGGCAAACCACCCACCACACTTGCTTCCCTGGTGCAATCTACCACTGAGGTTGCCAAGAGAATTCAGAGACAAACCCATCTTCCATGTGGGGGAAGTGGGTCTGGCTCTGTTCTGAGGCATGATGTGGAACAACTCTTAGGAGTCTCTGAAACACCCAAGAAATTGGAGACCCTTCTGTTGCCAGAATGAAACTCAAGCACATCACAGTTACTTCTTTCATCTCAATGCCTGTATTCTCATTTGCAGAAAAGAGTGAGAAATGACTTTTCATAATGCTCAGGCAATTAAAGGTGATTGAAGTGCTGTGTACACTCTGTACACTGAGTGTTCTTATCTACCCCTCAGAACTGCTCTGAGAGGAAGGTACTGTGAGTCAGATTTCACAGAAGAACAAGCACAGGGTAACAGAACATGAATCATCTCTCCACATAATTGGCAAGATTGCAATGAGGTTCCATCCCTTGCTCTTCCCAGAAGACTCTGAGCAGACTCCCCTTGAGAACATGGACTTCCAGGGCTTGAGAAACAGTCCTCTTTACAACTCCTTTTATTGTGGCCCCATGAGTACACACACAATCACTTAGTGAACAAGAAGAGAGTAGAGAGGAAATTCCACTTTTTGTGCCAAGAGACCTGGGGATGGTGAGTGGGGTTCAGGCAGAAGCAAAAGTGTTGCCTTTGGGGACGCTAATATACACAGGATTACTTTTTGCAAGATACACTTTACATTTTATCTCTTGTAATCCTAACAGTTATCCAAATTGCCCACTACTATGGCCTTTATTTGGATTCCTGGTGTGGTGCTGTAGGGTCAGCCGTGGACTGCGAACCACAAGGTCAGTGGTCCAAACACACCAGTTGCTCCTCGTAAACCCTATACAGAGTCGCTTTAAGTCAGAACCAACTCTATGCCACTTAACTACAACAACATGGTCTTTATTCAGATAAGGGTACTCACTTGTTGGGGAGTTTAAGGCAATCAGGAAACAATGTTGTTTTCTCCCAATCCGCACCTAACTGAAATTATTCTCAGGTTGCCCTATTTTATCTTGAAACCTGCAGGGCTTCCAGGGTATTGTTCGACCTTTTATTTTTAAATGATGACCTGTATTGCTCTGGTAGCGTAGTGGTTACGAATCGGGCTGCGAACTGCAAGGTCAGCAGTTCGAAACTACCAGCTGGTCTGCGGGAGAAAGATGTGGCGTTCTGCTCCCGTAAAGATTTACAGCCTCGGAAACCCTGTACAGGGTCGCTATGAGTCGGAACCGACTCCACGGCACATAACAGCATTGTTTTAAAGTCACAATATTATTGAAACTTTAAAAACACACCAAGGATTTGTGAAAATCAGGGAGAAAACTGCAAATGACTTCTCAGATACTACATTAGTCTCCGTGGTTTGCGAAGCAAACTTACTAGCTAACAAAGATTAGCAAGCCATTTCAACAGAGAATTCATATTAAAATATGAACAGTAAACATGTTTAAAAGATGCCGAGACCACAAGAACTAATAAGGCAAATAGGGTGGTGGTGGTGGTTATGAGTCCACACTTGTTAAGTGCTGTCGAGTCAGTTCCAACTCATAGTGACCCTGAATAGGGTTTCCAAGGAGCAGTTGGTGAATTTGAACCACCTACCTTGTGGTTCAAACTGAACTTGCAGTCCAGTACAGTATCCCGCATGCCATAACAGAACTCTACACTGTAGCTAGGCCCTTTCAAGAAAGTAGGGCTTCAACGTTCATTACCCCCATCCATGTAAAAGCTTCCCAAACATCATCCTACTCTCTCCCTGTCACCTCTTCTTCAGGCCACTCTGGACACAGCTGCCCAGACCCTGCTCCAATACCCCCATTCAGCCTGCCCTGCGCTGCGCTGTGCTGCCCTAGTGTTTCAGCCTCCAGGTACCACAAGTATGTGTTTCCATTGTGCGCATAGGTTCATAACCAGGGTTTTAAGAGAGTATTTAAGGGAGCCAGAGTCCTGGTGTCTTGGACTCTAGTAAAGTCTAAGATAAGCATTAGACTGTAGCATTGGCTTGAACCGCAAGGCAGGCAGTTCAAACCCATCAGTGGCTCCTTGGAAATCCTATACAGGGTAACTATGTGTTTGTATCAGAACTGACTTGATGGCGATTAACAACAACAGTTTAAGGGAGCATGGTGGCTCTAGAGGATAAGCACTGGACTGCAAACCACAAGATTGGCAGTTCAAGCCCACCAGTTGCTCCAAAAGAAAGATAGGGCTTTCTGCTCCCGTAAAAATTTACGGTCTCAGAAATGCTTTACCACTGTGAATTGGAGCTGATCCAAAGGGACTTTACAACATTGTGATTTTGGGTCAGAGCCCTGGTGATGCAATGGGTTAAGCATTGAACAGCTAACCCCTGTGTCGACCACTCTGCAGAGGAAAGATGAGGCTACATGTTCCCCTAAAGCTTTACAGTGTCAGGCTGTGTGCTCCCCTAAAGATTTACAGTCTCAGAAACCCTATGGACTTCATGACTGGGTTTGGTTTGGTCTGTGAAGAAGTTTGACAATGGCGGTACCTGGGCGCCACCTTATGGCAGAAGTCTGCACTGCAGCCGGAACTTGACATCACAGGAAGGTGGGGGAGGGAGGAGCTGTGTGGCCCAAACCCACTAGAGCGCTTTCTGGAAGGTTAGGTGGGTGGCAAAGAAAGCATACCCATGGTTCAGGGAAACCGGTGGCTTCCACACAAAAGGTGCAGTCTCTTTTTATGCTGAAGAGAAAACTCTATGTGAGTGGAAAAAAGATCATTTAAAAATTTTTATGTTTTGAAATCACTGGATAAATAACTAGATACTCATATAAGCGAAAATGAATATATGGCACTTATCACCTATTTGGAGACTTAGTATGGCGCTATAGCATAAGAACTGGACTGCTAACCACAAGATTGGCAGCTCAAACTCACCAGCTCTCCCTAGAAACTCTATACAGGGTTGATATGAGTCAGAACTGACTCAAGAGCACTTAAGAACAACAACAACATCGCCTATTACTGTGCTTTTCCGCTTCGTATTTATGTGATAACATTTTAAATTACTTGAAGCAAAATTTCAGGCTTTTAAAATTTTATTTAAACATTTACCTTGTGTTACACTGTATGGATGCCCAAAAGATTCTATCACTAATACCCGCATAATGGAAATTAACTTCCTGTATCAGTTTTCCTGTTACAAACAACAGTATACTTAATACCCTTTGTCGTATATTCACAAATATCTATGTAAACAATATTTTATAAGTTCCCACAAGTGTGCTTTCCAAATAAATTTTAAGTAATCCATAAAAGTTAATATAAATACATTACATTGTTGTTGTTGCTGTTAAGAGCCACCGAATCAGTTCCCACTCATAGGGACCCTGTATAGGGTTTCTGAGGAGCTGCTGGTGAGTTTGTTTTGTTGACCTAGAAATTCAAAGTGACCTTGCGGTCCAGTTCTTATCCCACTATGCTATACTAATAACCCTGTACAGGGTTTCTGAGGACTAGCTGGTAGTTTTGAACCACTGATCTTGTGGTTCACAGTCCAGTGCTGACTCTACAGTGCCACCCCAGGCAACAAATATCCACTCTCATCATTGTTTTCATTGCAACTTGCTTTAGTGACTCATTGTAACCTAACTGCAATTCCATCCTATGAATGTGACGTAATCAATTTTTCAACTCTGTGTTATTCAGAATATAGAGTGTTTCTGATATTCCCTATATAAACAATATGTAGTTATCATCTTTTTGTTGTTGTTGTCAGGTGCCATCGAGTCGGAACCGACTCATAGCGACCCCATGCACAGCAGAACGAAACAATGTCCGATCCTGGGCCAACCTCACTACCGCTGCCACACTTGAGTCCATCAATGATGCCACCTGGCTGATCCATCTCGTTGGGGGTCTTCCTCTTTTTCTCTGACCCTCCACCCTACCCAGCATGACATCCTTCTCCAACGATTGTTTCCTCTGGACAATATGTCCAAAGTAGGAGAGATGAAGCTTAGCCATCCTGGCCTTCAAGGAGCACTCTGGCTGCACTTCTTCCAAAACAGATCTATTGGTTCTTTTGGCAGTCCATGGCACTTTCAGTATTCTCCTCCAACACCACAAATCAAAGGCATCAATTCTTCTATGATCCTCCTTATTCACTGTCCAGCTTTCACATCCATATGAGGCTATTGAAAACACAATGGCCTGGGTCAGGCGCACCCTAGTCCTCAAGCTGACATCTCTGCTCTTCAACACTTTAAAAAGTTCCTGTGCAGCAGATTTGCCCAGTGCAATACGTCGTCTGATCTCTTGACTGCTACTTCCGCTAGTGTTGATAGTTGATCCAAGAAGAATGAAGTCCTTGACAACTTCAATCTTTTCTCCATTGATAAGAATGTTGTTTATTGGTCCAGTGGTGAGGATTTTTGTTTTCTTGACATTGAGATGTAATCCATATCAAAGGCTGTGCTCTTTAATCTTCATAAGTAAATGTTTCAAGTGCTCTTCACTTTCAGCGATCAAGGTTGTATCATCTGCATATCGCAGGTTGTTAATGAGTCTTCCTCCAATCCTGATGCCACGTTTTTCTTCATAGAACCCAGCTTCTCGTATTATTTGCTCAGCATACAGGTTAAATAAGTATGGTGAAAGAATACAACCCTGTCTCACACCTTTCCCAATTTTAAAACATTCAGTGTTCCCATGTTCTGCTCAAACAACTGCTTCTTGGTCTAGGTACAGATTTCTTAGAAGCACAAGTAAGTGCTCTGGAATACTCATACTTCTCAATGTTGTCCATAGCTTGTCATGATCCACACAATTGTTGTCATTTCATATGTTGTTGTTGTTATTGTTGTTAAATGCCGTGGAGTCAGTTCTGACTCATAGCGACCCTGTATAGGGTTTCCAAGGAGCCACTGGTGGGCTTGAACTGCTGAGCTAGTGGTTTGCAGTCTAGTCATTTTGTAAAAGTTTGTATAATATTTGTCCTTTTGTGACTGACTTCTTTCACTCAGCGTAATGCCTTCAAGTTTCATTCATGTTGTAGTATGTGTTAGGAATTTATTTCTCTTCAAATGAAATGTTAGGTTAACGGGGAATTTCTGGGCTCATTTCACATGGCTGTTTGCATTGGTGAGTTTCATGTGTGCTCTTGACCCCAGAAAACTGTCTTGGTAGAATTCTAGTATTCTGTGGTAACAGAATCTGAGGAGTGTATGACTGTGATTGTGTGTGAGAAAGAGTGTGTATGTGTGTAGGCTGACAGCTACATTTGTCTCTACTTCTGCCTTTTCATGACTTTGCTCCCTATTTGGTCTCTCTACAGGCCCAGAGGAGTCCTGGTGTGGCGCTGTGGGTTAATGTGCTGGACTGCAAAGTCAGTTTGATCCCCAATATCGGCGGCTTAAGCTCAGCAGCTGCTCGCTCCTTAGAAACCCTATACAGGGTCGCTATGGGTCAGAACCGATTCGTCAGCACTTACCAACAACAGGCCCAGAAGAGTTTTTGTGTGGTGCTGTGAGATAAAGCACTGGACCTCAAGTGGGTTTGAACCACAAGATCAGTGGGTCAAACTCCCCAGCTGCTCCTTGGAAACCCTACACAGGGTCACTATGAGTTGGAACCAACTCGACGGTGCTTAACAACAACAACAACAATGGGCCCAGGAGTCAAGGTAATCCTTATGACCAAATCATTATGAACAGTCTTAAGGAGTCCTGGTATGGTGCTGTAGGATAAGCACTGGACCGCAAGATCAGTTTGAACCTCAAGGTCAGTCCTTGAAACTCACCAGCCACTCCTCAGAAACCCTATACAGGGTTGTTATGAGTCAGAGCTGACTCAATGGTACTTAACAACAATAGCAACAACTATGTCCAGGAGATGAATATCTAAAAGGTACCCAGGTTGCTGTAACAGGTAGGTACCTATGTTGCTTTTGGATAAGTATTTCCATACAGACACTCAGAAAGGTCGTTTCAACATAGACTTCCCAAAAAAGAATCATGTGAGAGAGACCACAGAGAGGTAAAGGAAGTAGTGATATTGATACCAAGTCATAAAGGGCAGGCCTTGGACCCACACTCAATCCAATGACTCAGTTGGGAGATATGAAAGTGATCAGAAGTAAATTGAATTTTGCACACAAGCACAGAGTCAGATTGAGGAGGAAGGACCACTGCTTGAGGAATACAGGACATAGAAATAGCAGGCCTGGGATACAGCTACAGCTTTATGTAAATTCATGTTGATATAAAACACAGTTGCATCAAGATCTCTGTATTAAAAAGGTTGGTCATGCATAAAAAGGTTAACTTGGTGAAGGGGAAGGTAATATATAATAAAGGAAGCTTGACTAAAATGATGAAAAAGGAAGACATAGGAGGAGTGCAAGGATTAAAGGCAACAGAGGTAAATGCTATTATCTACACAGTCCTGCATTAACAGTCATCTACAGGTAGAATGCATGGATAGATACTGAGGCAGAATGGGAATAGGAAGGACAGGGGAATATATCCACAAATATATTTAGGTTGTACATGAGTACAGGAGTCCTGGTGAGTTGCTGTAGGATAATCACTGGACCGCAAGGTTGGTTTGAACCACAAGGTTGGCAGTTCTAACTTACAAGCTGCTCCTCAGAAACCCTATACAGGGTGGCTATGAGTCAGAATTGACTTGATGCCATTTAACAACAATAACAACAGTACATGGGTATAAAAATATTTGTGCCTGGGTACCTTTGCTGCAAATAGATCCATGAATGTGGTGGAACATTTTGTTATTGTTAGGTGCCATTGAGTCGGGGCCGACTCATAGCGACCTTATGCACAGCAGAACAAAACACTGCCTGATCCTGGGCCAACCTCACTATTGTTGCCACGCTTGAGTCCATCGGTGCTATCACTTTGCCCATCTCGCTGGGGGGCTTCCTCTTTTACTCTGACCCTCCACCTTACCAAACATGATATGTTTCTCCAGTTACTGGTCCCTCCTGACAATATATCCGAAGTACACAAGACGAAGTTTGGACATCTTGGCCTCCAAGGAACACTCTGGCTGTACTTCTTCCAACACAGATCTTTTGGTTCTATGGGCAACCCATGGCACTTTCAATAACTCAATAACTCAAATGCATCAATTCTTCTATGGTCTTTCTTATTAACTGTCCAGCTTTCGCATGCATATGAGGTTATTGAAAAC
>NW_006408907.1:1443835-1463904 GCF_000296735.1 Chrysochloris asiatica
CAATAAAGCACAGGTAAACATCTTTCTGGTATTCTCTGCTTTCAACCAAGATCCATCAGACATCAGCAGTGGTGGAACATACAGGGGACAAAATTATGAAAACATCTTCTTGTTGTTGTTAAGTGACATAGAGTCGGTTCCGACCCATAGTGATGCTGTATAGGGTTTCCAAGGAGCAGCTGGTGAGCTTGAACCTCTGCACTTGCAGTTCAAATAGCTTTACAGTCTGGCACATTAACCTACAGTGCCACACCAGGACTCTTAGACATCACCAAACACCTTGAATGAATTGCTGGTCCTGTGGGCTCAGGACCATAGTCTCAGGGACACCATGGTCAGTTGGCATAACGTAGTCCACAAAGATAATGTTCTGCATCCTACTTTGGTGAGTGGTAACTGGAATCTTATAAGCTCATAAATGGTCACCTAAGATGCAACTATTGATTTCTCTCTGTCTTGAGGAAAGATTGGAGAAGTGGACTACATGAACATCAGTCTCCATGACCTTGACACCAGAAGAACTAAATGTTGCCTGGGTACCAGATTAGAGGGTCCTGAAGAGAGTGGGAGAAAAGGTAGAACATAACTCAAAATCATAAAAAAAGACCAGGCGTACTGGTCAAATAGACTGGTGGAACCCCAATACTAAGGTCCTTGGTGACCCTTCTGGTCCAAAATAGAACTCCTATGGCTCAAATTTCAGTCAAGCAATAGACAGGTATAAAGTGGGGTCAACAATATGAGTGAGGCACGCACACCATTGAATTGAATGATCAACCATTTGAGATCAAAAGGGCAGCAGTTATTCAAGGACAAAGCTCCAAAAGGTTGGGAAAGAAGGCGGAATGGTAACAAAAAACAGGGGAAGTGGGATAAGTGATGTTACATTGAGGGCACTGTAGCCTTTGAGACAAAGGCTGCCTGTAAACCTTTAGTCAATTCATAATAAATAAAAATTAAAAAAATAAAACTAAAAAGGTTGGTAATTATTGCAGTGCAACAGAAGATCAGGCCAATCTTATATTGTTAATAACTTTGAGTATATTTAGAGAAAATAAAATTCACACATTTTATAGGTACAGTTTGATAAGTTTTCGTAAATTGATTTTATACAGCCATCAGCATAGTAGGTTTTAGACATATACATCATCCCCCAAAGTCCCAAAGTGACTTGTTTTCAATTAATCCCCTAATGTGGCACCATAGGATAAGCACTCAAACTCAAGGTTGTTTTGAACCACAAGGACTACAGTTCAAACTCACCAGCCACCCCTCAGAAACTTTAAACAAGGTCACTGAGTCAGAACTGACTGGGCAGCACTTAACAACAACTTACCCAACTATATGCTATCTACAGGAAACTCACTTCAAATATAATAATGGTGGTGGTGATGGTTATGTGCTGTGGAGTCGGTTCAGACTCATAGCGACCCTGTATAGGGTTTCTGAACAGGCAAATCTTCACAGGAGCAGAAAGTCTCATCTTTCTTCCACAAAGCAGCTAATAGTTTTGAACTCGTATCTCAGTACACTACCAGAGCTCCTTAAACATAATTATGCTGTTGTTAAAGTACTGTGGAGGATTTCCAAGGCTTTAACTGTTCGCGAAAGCAGAAAGACTCATCTTTCTCCCATGGGACAGCTCATGGGCTGAGACCACAGACCTTGTGATTCGCAGTCCAGTGCTTATAGTATTGATCCACAGCACTCCTTAATATACTGATGGTGTTATTGTTAAGTACCCTCAAGTCGATTCTGACTTATAGCAACCCAGTATATGATTTCTGAGGAGCGGCTGGTGAGTTTGAACCACCAACCTTGGCCGACCTTTGGCACCACACAAGTAGCTTAAAAGTTAAAAGATGGAAGAAGATATACCATGCAAGAGAAAGCTGGAGTGCCTGACCCAAGCCATGGTATTTTCAATAATAACCTCATATGCATGTAAAAGTTGGACAGTATTTAAGGAAGACCCTAGAAGAATTGATGCATTTGAGTTATGGTGTTGGAGGAGAATATTGAAAGTGCCATGGGCTGCCAGAAGAACCAATAGATCTGTTTTGGAAGAAGTACAGCCCGAGTGCTCCTTGGAGGCCAGGATGGCTAAATTTCATCTCTCATACTTAGGACATATTGTCAGGAGGGACCAGTCACTGGAAAGGGATATCATATTTGGTAAGGTGGAGGGTCAGAGAAAAAGAGGATGAACCCCAATAAGATGGATTGGCCAAGTGGCAGCATCGATGGACTCAAGCGTGGCAACATCGATGGACTCAAGCGTGGCAACAGTAGTGAGGTTGGCCCAGGATCGGGCAGTGTTTCGTTCTGCTGTGCATAGGGTCGCTATGAGTTGGTACCGACTCGAAGGCACCTAACAACAACAACCCCTGCTATATAGGATCGCTATGAGTCAGAACTGACTCAAGGGCACACAACAAAAACAACATTGAAATTCATGTTGTGTAATGGGTTATGCATTGGCTGCTTACCACAAAATCAGCAGTTCAAATCCACCGGCCGCTACTCGGGAGAAAGGTGAGACTTTCTGCTCCCGTAAAGATGCGCAGCCTGGGAAACTCTATATAGGGTTTCCATGAGTCAGAATCAATTAGATGTTGTTGTTAAATGCTGTTTTGTTACTTCCAACTCACAGTGACCCTGTATAGGGTTTCTAAGGAGCACTGATGATTTTGAACCGCTGACTTTGTGGTTCAAATGGACTTTGCAGTCCAGTGTTTGTCCTACAACGCTACACCAGGACACCAACTAGATGGTGTTTGTTATTGTTCAGTGCCAACCTTGCGGTTCAAACTGACCTTTTGGTCCAGCAAATTATCCCACAGCAGCACACCAGGACTCCAACTAGATGGTGATGGTTGTTGTGCCATTGAGTTGGTTCCAACCCATAGTGACCCTGTATAGGGTTTCCGAGGAGCAGCTGGTGAGCTTGAACCACCGACCTTGCAGTTTAAACAGCTTTGCAGTCTGGCGCATTAACCCACAGTGCCACACCTGGACTCCAGATGGTGGTAGTGGGATATTATCATTTTAAAGGAGCCCTGGTGGCGCTGCGGGATCAATATTGGACTGCTAACCACAAGGTTGGCAGTTCAAGCGCACTAGCTGCTCCTGGGGAGAAAGATGAGCCTGTCTGTTCCCATAAAGATTTATAGTCTCAGAAATTGTATAGAGGGTCCCTATGAGTTGAAATCGACACAATAGTATTGGGTTTTTGGTGTGGATAAGTACGGGACTGCTAACCGCAAAGTTGATGGTTCAAACCCGGAAATATGGCTGCTCCTCAGAAACCCCATACAGGGTCCTTATGGGTCGGAACTGACTTGATGGCACTTAACACCAACAACAATTTAAAAGTAATGCAGTTCCTATATGTGAGCATAATGTTATTTCTCGTGTTATACAAGTTGTTAGAAGCTCTGGTAGTATAGTGGGTTTCATGTTAGGCTGCTAACTACAAGGTCAGCAATTCAAATCCACTAGCCCCTTCTCAGGAGAAAGATGAGGCTTTCTGCTCCCATAAATATTTACAGCTGAGGAAACCCTATACTCCATAACAGCAGCAGCAGCAGCAGCATACAAGTTGTTGAAGGATAATTAGCAATATAACTAAATAGTAATGTTGCCAGTCTCCTTTAAACAAATTTTTGAAAAGAAAAGTAATACAGCTTACTATAAAGGGGGAGAAAAAAAAAAGGAAGATCCTGGGCAACTTCAAATGCCAGTGCCCAGGGAGATCAGCCATTAGAGTATTGGTCAGTCCAGGACACAGTGAGAAAAGCTTTAGAGTAATTCTAGGTTTCACTGCTGAGCAGACATTCACTAGTGGTTTCCCTAATTTACTTAGCCTCTCCTAACTTTCTATACTTTGATTTCAATTGTGGATTTAATAGTAGGGGCGCTGTAGAATCAGCACTGGACTGTGAACCACAAAGTCAACTGTTCAAACCCACAAGCTGCTCCTTGGAATCCCTACACAGGGTTGCTATGAGTTGGAACTGACTTGATGACACTTAACAAGAGGAACTTGAATAACTGTTAAGATTGAAGAAATATGATTTAGAGTATTCTTTTGCCACATGCTTTAGTTGATTCAGAGCTCAGACCATGAAGTAGGGGTGTATTTTTAAGGAATCCTGAAGGACCCACGCATATTGGAGCAATACTGTGGGATTAGTTGGGGAGCCAGCAAGACACAGAAAAGGGGAAAAGTACTGTAGACCCATTGTGAGACCTCTGAGGGGCAGAACAGAACCCAAAGGGACACTGCTAGTGCTGTGTAAACCTGATTCCTCCTTCCCAACTCACCATTAATGTAAGTCATTCCTGAAACTGAGGAGTGTGTAGAGGCTAGAGATACATTGGTCATGGATGGATGTCCTACCACATGGAAGGAAATACCAGGAATGAAGGTTAAGAATTTTCACAAGAAAGTGTGTATGATTTGTTGAATGTAAAACATGTTCTACTCTGTAGACCTTCACTCAATTCACAATAAAACGTTCTAAAACAAATTTCCCACAAGGCAACCCTTTGTATGTTTCAATTGACTAGGGTTTTGTCCACAAAATGACTCTAATATTCTGTGCCTGCTTCCATGAAATAACTCTGAGTTTACTTAAATAACATTTGTAGGTGTTCATAGATCTTTCAGTCACATGGCTGTAGATGGTCTGTTTTCTGCCACAGATGATTCACTGCTCTGCATGGTGTGATTTTTACATGCTCACTCTCAGAAGGCTAGTTTATTCCCAAGAACCTCAAAGAATCCTGTTGGTGCTGCAGGAAAAACACTGAACTGCTAACCATAGGGTTGGCAGTTCAAACCCACTAGCCACTCTGCAGGAGAAAGATGAGGCTATCTGTTCCCAGAAAGGTTTACAGTCTTGCAAACCCTGAGGAGCAGTTCTACCCTGCCCTACACATCACTGACAATGAATAATATTCCCCCCTCTGTCGCTTTATGAAGCAAATAAAATTCGTGATAACAGGAACATTGCAGAACTGGGCAAGCTTCCACCGATCACCTGGATTCCAGTCTGTTGTGTGCCATCAAGTCAGTGTCGACTCATGTGACTCTGTATAGGGTTTCTGAGGAGCAGCTTGTGGGTCTGAATTGCCAGTCTTATGGTTAGCAGTCCAGCTCTTAACCTACAGTGCCACACCAGCATTCAAGGGATTTGCTGTCTAGTTGCACTAATGAAAACACTCTGTTAGGAGGCAGTCTGAAGGGCACAGGTGTTTTGCTTTCAGTGAAAGGAGAGTGGGGAGGGGAGATAACAGCGTGAGGTTATGTTTCTGGTATCCGGACCAGCCAGTTCTCCACAGTTGCCATAGAAACCTGATGTCAAGATGTCGACCATGAGCAATTTTCAGTAGATACTAACATGACCCGGTAGGAGGTGTTTGGAACTCAGCAGAGGAGGTGGATGCTCCTGCCTAGGTGTGGGGGTACCAAGGACTACAGCCAAGTTGCTCTTTCCCTTTTTTGGACTCAGTGCCCCGTTTTCTTGTCAGGGAGAGAGATGGGCTGTGGTGGTCTCACTGGACTGAGTGAGCCTAGGGTCCTGCTCTAGGGGTTTCCTCAAGGTGCTTTCCATCCACAGACAGGGGCTATGGGAGCGGGACTTAGGTGTGTGTGTGTGTGTGTGTGTGTGTGTGTGTGTGTGTGTGTGTGTGTGTGCCACTGCCAGGAGTGGTTTATTGTGAGGCATACTTGAGGTGGTTGTTGTGGGTCATGTCCATCCCATCGAGTTCCCAGTCCATATTAGGAAGCAAGTCTATTAATTTATGTTATTTATTGTATCATTAAGACTCAAAAGTTCCTATTTTGCACAAATATTTATCATCTCTTACTGGTGTAGCGCTGTGGGTTAATGCGTCAGACTGTAAAGCCATTTGAACTGCAAGGTCAGCGGTTCAAGCTCACCAGCTGCTCCTCAGAAACTCTATACAGGGTCGCTATGGGTTGGAACGGACTTGATGGCACTTCACAACACCACCAACTGGTGTGGTGCTGTGGGTTAATGCTCTGAACTGCAAGGTCAGCAATTCAAGCTTACCAGCCACTCCTGGGAAACCCTATACAGGGTTGTTATGAGTCAGAACAGACTCGATGGCTCTTAACAACAACAGCAACAACTATTATTAATTTTGATGCACATTTTGTCCCCAAAGTGGCCAGTGCAGGAAGCCTCTTCAAGTTGGCCTCTGTGTTCATTTGACAACTCCCTAGTAGCAAGGTTGGCAGTTCAAGCTCACCAGCTGCTACTCAGAAACCCTATACAGGGTCACTATGGGCTGGAACCGACTTGACGACACTTAACAACAGCAGCTGCAACAAGTGTTGGGCTGCTAAACAAAAGGCCTGCAGCTCAAACTCACTACTGGCCTCTGCAGGAGAAAGATGAGGTAGTCTGCTTCCTTAATGACTGCGGCCTCAGAAATCCTATGGAGCAGCTCTGCTCTGTCCTATAGGGTCACTATGATTCAAAAGCATCTCCAAGTCTTTGATTTGGGGGCTAGATTTCTTTGAGCAGACACTTTGCTCCCTGTGACCCAATTTCCCCATCTGTAAGGAAAGTAATGATGCCTGTCCCAGAGCACTGCTTTGAAGATTTAAAGCTAAAAAGTGTGAAAATAAAACTTTACAGTGTGCAGCATCTGTAATCTCCAGCAAATGTCACTTCCTCATTGCACCTTTACCTTCCTTCTTCTGTGAAAGCCATGCTTTTGACATCAGCATAAAAGCTTACTTTGCTGAGAGCACAGTTTATCACACACGTTAATATCCCACATTCAATTTCCTTTTCCAAAGGGCAACAGCTTGAGCTGCTTCCTAGGTCCAGTTCATCACCTCAGGATTCAGCCAATCCAAGAGGCCATGCCTTGGCCTCTTGGTCCTTGGGGCAGGATTTCATCTCCACAATCATCTTCATCACCAAGAGGGGTTGCTGAGTGATTACCAAGGGAGGTATGACACAGCCCACGTGTGTCAGGGGCACTTCCCACTATCAGTCATTAAGCCATGGAAACCCATCTTCTAAAGAGGAAATTGTTGGTTGTCATGTACAGAGGGCAAAGGGTAGATATTTGAACCTGGAAAATGTATATACCTGTTGTGAATCTGAGCTTGTTCCATTTTTCACAGAGTTGTAATGAGCAAAGGAGAAACACTGAAAGAATGTCTGGTACATTGTAGGATGCTGATATATGTTATTTGTGGCCCACCCTGCCTCCTCTATCCCACAAAATAGAAGACTGAGGAATGTGGCAACAAGAAATGGACTTTGGTCTCACCTTATCATTTGCTTTTTTATTCCATGTGCAGCTTGCCCATCTTCTTATGTTCTTCTAGTTTGGCATGGGCGAGGCACTTTCTTTTTGAGCCCCAGAAAAAATAACTAATTCAAATAATTAAGGTGTCAGTTAGATGATGGAAGTCATTAAACCTTTGTCCCAGTTCCCAGACCCATCACTGACCATAGAAAGTTGGTTGAGTCCCTTCCATTGTGCTGGTCTCAACCCTAACACAGAAGAACACTCAACAAAGACACAGTGGTTAGGAACTTTGGGATCTAAAGGACCAGGATTTGAGCTAATACATGTATCTGACATAATGATTATTCAAATTTATGCAACAACCATTAAAGCCAGTGAGGATGAAATTCTACCAACTTCTTCAATCTGAAATTGATCAAACATGTAACCAAGATGTTGTGATCATTACTAGTGATTGGAATGCAAAGGTTGGGAACAAAGTGGAAGGATCAATAGTTGAAAAATATGGCCTTGGTGATAGAAATGATGCTGGAGATTGCATGATAGAATTCTGCAAAATCAATGATTTGTTCATTTCAAATACCTTCTTTAGACAGCATAAGAGACTACTATACACATGGACCACGCCAGATGGAATACATAGAAATCAAAATGACTACATCTGCGGAAAGAGATGATGGAAAAGCTCCATATCATCAGTCAAATCAAGGCTAGGGGCAAATTGTGGAACAGAGCATCACTCATGTGCGAATTCAAACTGAAGCTGAAGAAAATGAAAACAAGTCCATGAGAGCCAAAATATGACCTTGAATATATCCCACCTGAATTTAGAGATCGTCTGATGAACAGATTTGATACATTAAACACTAAAGAATGAAGACCAGACCAATTGTGGGATAACACCAACAACATCATATATGAAGAAAGCAAAAAGTCATTGAGATGACAAGAAAGAAGGAAAGGGTCAAAATGGATGTCAGAAGAGACACTGAAACTTGATCTCCAGCGTAGAGATGCTAAAACAAATGGAAGAAATGAGGAAGTCCAAGAGCTGAACAGAAAATTTCAAAGATCAGCTCAAGACGATAAAGCCAAATATTGCAACAAAATGTGCAAAGATCTGGAGTCAGAAAACCAAAAAGGAAGAACATGCTCAGCATTTCTCAAGCTGGGGGAACTGAGGAAAAAATTCAAGCCTTTACTTTCGTTATTGAAGGATTCTCTGGGCAAATTATTGAATGATGCAGAAACCATCAAAAGAAGATGGAAGGAATATACAGAGTCACTGTACCAAAAGGAAATGGTTGATGTTCAACCATTTCAAGAGGTAGCATATGATCAAGAGCCACTGATACTGAAGGAAAAAAGTCCAAGGTGCATTGAAGGAATTGGCAAAGAACAAGGCACCAGGAATTGATGGAATAAAAATTGAAATCTTTCAAGAAAGTGAGGCGGCACAGGAGGCACTCACTCATCTCTGGCCGACTGATTGGAAGAGATCCGTATTTGTGCCCATTCCAAAGAGCAGTGACCCAACGGAATGCGGAAATCATCGGACAATATCTTTGATATCCCATGCGAGTTAAGTTTTACTAAAAGTAATACAGAAACAGCTACAAGCATACATTGACAGAGAACTTCCAGAGGTTCAAGCCAGATCCAGAAGAGGCTGTGGAACGAGGGATATCATTGCTGATGTATGATGGATCTTGGCTAAAAACAGAGAATATCAGAAAGATGTTTACCTGTGCTTTATTGACTACACAAAGACTTTTGATTGTGTGGATCATGACAGCTGTGGACAACATTGTGAAGTATGAGTACTCCTGAACAGTTCATTGTGTTCATGAGGAATCTGTACATAGACCAAGAAGCAGTTGCTCGAACAGAACATGGGAGCACCGAATGGTTTAAAATGAAGAAAGGTGTGCGACCGGCTTGTATTCTTTCACCATACTTATTCAAACTGTATGCTGAGCAAATAATCTGAGAAGCTGGCTTATATGAAGAAAAACGTGGCATCAGGATTGGAGGAAGGCTCATTAACAATCTGAGATATGCAGATGATACAACCTTGCTTGCTGAAAGTGAAGAAGACTTAAAATATTTTCTGATGAAGATCAAAGACCACAGCCTTTGCTATGGATTGCATCTCAATGTAAACAAAATAAAAATCCTCACCACAGTACCAATAAACGAACATTCATCAACAGAGAAAGACTGAAGTTGACAAGGACTTCATTCTTCTTGGATCAACTATCAACACTCATGGAAACAGCAGTCAAGAAATCAAATGACCTATTGCATTAGGAACTTTTTAAAGTGTTGAAGAACTTTTTAAAGTGTTGAAGAGCAGAGATGTCAGCTTGAAGACTAAGGTGCGCCTGACGCAAGCCATGGTATTTTCAATAACCTCATACACATGCGAAAGCTGGACAGTGAATAAGGAAGACAGTAGAAAAATTGATGCCTTTGAGTTATGGTGTTGGAGGAGACTATTGAAAGTGCCATGGGCTGCCTAAAGAACCAACAGATATGTGTTGGAAAAAGTGCAGCCAGAGTGTTTCTTAGAGGCCAGGATGGCCAAACTTCGTCTCTCATACTTTGGACATATTGTCAGGAGGGACCAGTAACTGGAGAAGGACATCATGTTTGGTAGGGTGGAGGGTCAGAAAAAAAGAGGAAGACCCCCAGCGAGATGGCTTGGCCAAGTGGCAGCATCAGTGGGCTCAAGCGTGGCAATGGTAGTGAGGTTGGCCCAGGATTGGGCAGCATTTCATTCTGCTGTGCATAAGTTCTCTGTGAGTCGGTACCAACTCGATGGCACCTAACAACAACAACCACCATTTTCCTATATCGCTATTTTTTTTATATATATATATCAAGGATATTAATCCTTTGTGGCATATGTAAACATGTTTTTCTTGCCACTATTTCATGTGCTCTTTAATGCTGTATTACCCCTAACAGTTGTTTTTAAATGTGAATGGCTACGTATGACTAAGAAAGGCCATACTGTCCTCTAGATAAAAGTAATTGGTTCCTAGGCATACAAACACTCGCAAGATTGGTTTACTGGGTTAAAAGGCTTTGGGTCATAGTCTCTAGGGTCAATTTAGTCAATCTGCATCACAAAGAAAATATCCTACATCCTAATTTGGTGAGGAATGTCTTGGATTTTGAAAACTTGCAAGTGGCCATTTAAGATAAGATATTGGTTTTTACTCATAAGGAGCTAAAGAGAATGAGAGGTAAAAGGCTCAAAGAAGAAATTAGTTCATGTGACTAACAATTCAGACAAATTAAAGCCTCTTCTAATCTGAGACCAGAACTAGATAGTGTCCAGTTACCACTACTGACTCTTCTGAGCAGAGATATATAAGCGGGTCCTGTATAGAATGGAGGACAAGTATGGAACAAGAGTCAAATACCTAAAAACTGTCAGACCTGTTGGACCCATAAAGAAGAGAGGAATCCCTGAGACTACTGCCCTAAAATATCCTTTCCATTTGGAATTGAAGCTATTTCTGGAGGCCATGTTTCAGCCAAACAACTGATTGGCTTGAAAACTAATATAACCCTGAGTAATGTGCAACCTTTAACAATTAACTTTATGAGACTAAACTGTCAATATTTACCCCAAAGCAAAGACTGAGCAGGAAGGAGGAAAAAGGAAGCTAGATCAATGGTAATAGAACAAACAGAATAGAAATAATGAGAATGCTGCCATATTGTAAAAATTGTAACCAATGGTACTAAACAATTTGTATAGAAATTATTGAAGAGGAACCTAATTTGCTGTGCAAACTTTCACCTAAAACAATGAAATATTAAAAAAAATAATTGATGAATACACTAAGGACATAGAAAACCAACCTCCAGGTTTATCATTGTTAGAGAGCAACCACACCCCTGCAGCCACAGCCTGGGGTTTAAGGTTAAGCCCAGGATTTGAGTTTCTACTCTTCAGTTTCCCAAGAGATTACTTACCCTCTCAGACCTTCCCTTTCCCCTCTGCAGGACAATGATAAATAGTACTTGTCTTAAATGGACACTGCTGGGATTTAACATAACACGCAACATCACTCTTTATTTTCAAAAGAAACAGAGCAACTGGCTGGAACAAATAACAGAGAACAATGGAACGAAAAGAGAGAATGACAAGGCTGATGAAGATGGCCAGACCCTTGGCTCCTTTGGTGTTTTTATTGTTGGGACTGTGAGTTACTTCACAAAGGCGTTGTCTGGGACCTTGGTCACAGGCTGGAGGGGGGGAAGGGAAGAAATAAGCATCATTAGAGGTATGGGCCCTGAGTGTCATCTCCAGGCCACCTTAGAGTCTGCTCACTTGGCCTGAACTCTCAGACCTCACTGTGGACAGAGTGAAAACATATGAGGCACTGATGTCATCCCGGTTTTTGTCATGAAGGCACCTGGGGTGGAGGAAGGAGAGGCGACACCCCCAGGACCAAGTGGAGACATAGACCTCACAAGGCCATATCCTAAGCTGTGCATCAAAAACATACCTCCCCATTTGCTGGGATGAAAGCAGAAGAATGAGCACAATGGCCTGGGTTGTAAGGGAGACATTCCTAGAAGTGCCAGTGCATGTCAGTAAAGGAACAGGGTCCATGGGATTCAGAAAGTACTGTGCACGTGTTTAAAGCACCTCAGTGGCATGACATGTACTGAGTGGGAATGATGCCAACTGTGACACACTTCACCGGTGAGTTCCAATCATTCACTCCCCAGCATCCCCCAGCTCACCTCCATCCACACCCACTCCCAGACTCACTTGTGAGAGCACCTATGGTTCATCCCAGTCTGGGTAGAGCATCATTGCCTGCTGCTTGTGAGAGATGGTGGGCACAGACCTGGAGGAGGGTGTGTGGGCAGTAGGGGGACGGCACTCTTGGTTTTTGTGGGGCTGGTATCCCTCACAGACAACTGGTCGTTCATGATGCATAGGCTGGAGGAAGAAGGACAGATGGATAACCCCACACCTTCAACAACAATCTTGTTCCCACTTAGCAGCCACTTTCCTTCCATTCCCTGCTCTGCCTGCTTCCCAGACCCTTTTCGCCTCCTATAGAACCTGCCTTTGAAGAGATGTCTGTCAGCTTCACTTGATTTATAGGTTTACTCCCAACCTAGAGACAGTTTCATAGCCACCTTTATTCTTTACAGCAGCCTAAGGAGATGGATACTCTAACCTTCACATTCAGAGGATGACACTGAATCACAGAGAGGGTGTGTAATTTAACCAAGGTCACACAGTTGGTGAATGCTGGAGTCAGGCCACAGCCTTTGCACTTAACCACTAGATTACACTGCTCCTGTGAGGAAGCCTTGAGGACTGCAGTCACCCTCCCAGATCCCTGGCTCCAGGCTGGGATAGGGACTCAAAACATAGCATTTACCTGGAATTGCTGCCAGAAGTCAAAATGAATGTCCGGGTGAAGGCACAGACACGAGGCTGACACATACTTTCCACTTTAAGGATGACAAACAACAGTATCTCTCAGAGTTGCCCAGACTTTTACATACCCACCAGACAGGCGCTTCTTATTGTCCCATGGCACCCCGAAGGGGGCCACACAGGGACAACTGGCGACTAGGAGTTGGGGGTGGGTGGGTGTCAATAATGGGGAGGGCAACTATAGGAATAATCACCTCCCAGTGATAGGGCCCCTCTATGTATCAGACACTGACCATCTCTCCACAAGTTCATTTGCCTCATTTTTCATAGCCACCTAAGAGAAGGGTATTGCTGTTGTCAAGTGCCGTGAAGTCAGCACTGACTTATAGCAACCCTATATAGCAGGGATAGAGAACATCCAGCCCATGCGCCCTAAGGTGGTGGTGGTGGTTATGTGCCATGGAGTCAGTTCTGACACATAGCGACCCTGTACAGGGTTTCTGAGGTTGTAAATCTTTATGGGAGCAGAAAGCCTCATCTTTCTCCCACGAACAGCTGGTAGGTTCGAATTGCTGACCTTAAGGTTCATAGCCGGATTCGTAACAACTACGCTACCAGAACCCCTTATAAGGCCCGTGAAATCATTTGTTCTGATCCTGCCATCACACTGTTACGTGCTTATGAGTCGGTTCCAACTCATAGCGACCCTGTATAGGGTTTCCAAGGAGTGGCTGGTGAGTTTGAACAGTCAACCTTGTAGCTCAAACTGACCTTGCAATCCAGTGCACAGGCTCATTTTTTTTTTTTTAAGATTTTATCATGAATTGAGTGATAGTTTACAAGGCAGAATACTGGTTTTACACTCAACCAATTGTATTTGTTTCATTGCAATGATTACAATCCCCTCCATAATAGTATTTGCCTCTATTCCCTCTTTTTTTTTAAGTTCACAAAACACGCAGGAACATATAATTGTTTAAACAACCAAGCGGCACATTTTGCAAGCCAGCACAGGATCATTTTTAAGTTGATAATTTTGTATGGCCAGTGAATGATGTTATAATTCTTGGCAGAAAAAACATCCCCTACGCTTTCCGAGGAGCAGCAGGTGGATTTGGACCACCAACTTTGTGGCTAGTAGTCCAGTGCTTACCCTACAGTGTCACACCAGAACTCTGGAGAAGGGTATTACTAGCCTTATTTTTAAAATGAGACAGGTTTAACAAGTATACCAAGGTGGCAGAGGGCAGGGATGAGAGCCACAGGCTGGGCCCGTAACACCTGGGCTGTGCTGAGGCAAACAGATATGGACATATGGTCAGACCAGAGTGGGTTGGGGACAGGGTTGGGGCTGGAGAGCACAGAGAGAATAGGAAGGGAAGGGATTGGGGGCATGCGGAAGGTTCTGAGAGGGAGCAGAGAAGGGACCCTACAGACACTCACGGAGCATGAGCTGCCCGTTGACAGAAAAGTAGAGCATCTTATCCTGCAACAACAAAACAGGTTAGGTTATCAGGATCCCCCTAAATCTCCTATCCACCTCTGTTCTCTGGACCTGCCTAAGAGAGGAAGCACGTGCTTACCGTGCAAGTGCACATGTCCACCATAATGGAGCTGAGGTCATGCTGGGTTTTGGGTTGCACATCGAGGAAGTCAACAATGTCACGTTTTGTGTGTTTCAGCAAATGAACCAGCAGAACTGTATGAGGAGAAGTGGTCAGAGGTTGCCTCACTCACCTGGTCTCTAAGATTGATCCCTTCACACCTCCTGTCCCACCCAATTGTCCCCCTCACACACTTACCTGGGTCCTTGAGCTTCTTCATATTCCTGCTACCCTTAAAGTACTCGTCCAAGATGCTTTATGGAGAACAAGAGAAAGAGGTTGGGGGACTTGCCAGTGTCTGCTGGGCAGTCACAGGGTCCCGGGCTGTCATCAGATCTGTGATACTCACGAAGCAGGGTCCTTCAGGTTCACGGGAACAGTTAATGAGAAGCAAGCTTCATTGTGGTACATATTAAAGAGACTATGCCGGTCACCATAGTCATAGATCCAGTAATACCTGTGGGGAAGCAAAAGCTCTCTGTCATCTGGGCCCCAAAGTGAGC
This sequence comes from Chrysochloris asiatica, assembly GCF_000296735.1. Taxonomy (NCBI): domain Eukaryota; kingdom Metazoa; phylum Chordata; class Mammalia; order Afrosoricida; family Chrysochloridae; genus Chrysochloris; species Chrysochloris asiatica. Next base: position 1,458,661 of record NW_006408907.1, read on the forward strand.
TTGAAAGCACCCCCTCCAGCCCCCACCCCACCATAAGCAGACTTGTACCTGGATGGCCTGGCAGATCCTAGCCCTTCCTGCCACCAGAGCCCCAGGGTTACTTACTGCTTCAGGAATTTCCAGATTAGATTCTTCAGGGTCTCAGATCCAAAGACGCTTCCCTGAAAAGAAAATGGTCCTCAGGACCATGGCTGCTCTCACCTCCTTACCCCCAACCCCACAGGCTGCTTGACCCCACCTCCTCACCTTACAGATTGGTAACTTCTTTTGCTCTTTAATGCCATAGATAACAGATAGGGGTAACTGCTGGCCATCCTGAGGGAACAGAGGTAAAGTTAGCAATGCAGACCAAGGATCATGACACTGAATGGTCAGGAAATAGAAAGGCCCCAGGAGAGATGGAGAGGCAAAGGTCAGGGTGAAAGGCCTTGGAAATTCTATGGCGTCTTCATCAGGAATCCCAGAAGCTGGCAGAGAACTGTGAGAGAAATCATTTGTCAGGTTCCCTCTGTGAGAATTAGGGCTCAGATCCAAAACCCTAACCAGTGCGAGGTCTAAGGGATTCAGAGCAGGTTGTGAGTGGTGTCGGTACCAGGAGGAGGAGTCAAGATTAAAACAAAAACACTTAACAGGCGCCCCCCCCCCCCATCCAAAAAAAAAAAAAAAAAAAAAAAAAAAAAAAAAAAAAAAAAAAAAAAAAAAAAAAAAAAAAAAAAAAAAAAAAAAAAAAACCCCCCCCCCCCCCCCAAAAAAAAAAAAAAAAAAAGCCCCCCCCCCCCCCCCACCAAAAAAAAAAAAAAAAAGCTAAAGAGGATAGAGAGAAACACTGTAAACTGATGATATATGGAGGGGATAATAATCAATGTAATGAAACAAGCTATATGAATGGTTGAATGTGAAGCTGATGATGTGCCCTGTAAACTTTCACTCAATGCAAAATAAAAACATTTAATTAAAAAAAAAAATGTCAAAGGAAGAGAAGAAGGGTATCACACCATTGTTCTCCATGATTTCTGAGCCCATTCTGCAGTTACTTCATGCTAAACAGCCAGACTGAAGGTTTTCACCTTCAAGATCAAAAGACAATTGGGAAGTGAGGAAGGGGAATTGTGGGTAGTAAGGACGAAGTTGCTGACAAAGACCAAAGTTTAAATAAAACATGTTCCATAGAAAAAAAACAAAAAAACACTTACCAGGCGGAATAACTTGGGGAACAATTTCAGGAGGGTTCTATTAATCATCAAGACAAAACAGAAAAGCAAGTAATTTCAGAACTTGCCTGTTTCACAGAAACAAGCTCATTTACACAGGAACACAGCCAAGTGTGTCCCCATTGCACCAATGCCACCACCCTTCCAGGATCCAGGGCTTACACAGATAAAGAGCTAGTGTGCACTCTCTCCAGACTCCTGTCCCCTTTTCCTTTCACCTGAAAGCTTCCATGGGGATAGCCCTGATCCCCTTCTCCAGTGGCAGAGAAGCAGCATATGGAGACCAGTCTAACCCACAGGATGTGGAGAGAACAGAGCACATGGTCCTCCCAGAGGACCTGGGCCACAACCTCCAGCAGACAGGCACTATCAGGGGTAGCTCAGGTTTCCTGGGGTTGAAGATCCCTGCATGGTTACCACTGACCTCATATAGGTGAATTGGTTTAAGAAGGTCTCACACAATGGATTTCCTTCCAGCCAAAGTTCTTCAAGATTCAACCCTTTGATCTTGTCCAACTCCCATGCTGACTTCAGCTGAGAAAGATGAGGAGGAAATTAAGGACAGGAGTCCCAGGGACAGAGAGACATCTGAGCCTTCTGGATGTTTGATCCTGCCCCACACTCACCCACAGGCATCCTTCTGATGAGCACAGTCCCCACCCTCAACCCAAATTCAATCTGGCTTCTACTTCTCACTTGATTTTTGGAGAGGTTAAGGATCTTGATTTGGGGGGCTTTTTGTATAATGTTAGACAGGCCTTCCAGCTGGTACAGTTTGTTGTTGCGCAAGTTCAAGGACAACATCTTTTGGGAAGAAGAATTAGAGTGGCAGTTATTTTCTAGGGCTTTAGAAACAAACCCGTCCTCCATCTCTTTTTTCCAATCCTCTTTCTAAAGACCAGCCCTGGATCTAATGCCTTACCTGAGGGAAATTCTCTTCAATGATCTTCAGAGTGGAAGCCATGCAGTTTTTGCGATTCAGAATCATGTCAATATGATGGTCCACCAAGACTTCAGGAAGTCAAGAGAGAGGAATCAGAAGGCTGACAAGGGTCAGCTAAACCAGCACCATTTCAGCTCCTACCCAAGTAGGAGAGAGACCTCCTATGCATATCCCTCTGCCCTAACCTGCCATAGAGTTTTTGCTGTCTACCATACCTGGGTCAAAACGGAAGTTCTCGAGGTCAAGAGCTTGCTGAGAGACATCATATCGTTTCTTCATGGTCAGCTGCAGAGACACAGAGATGGAGACAGCGGTTCTGAGACAGTCGTGGTGGTGGTGGTGATGGGGAAACTGGAGTAGAGGAAAAAGAGGTGGGTCTGGGTACTCAATATGTCTTGAGTCTGTGTTACATTACCTTTAGCCACTCAACTTGTTCTGGCATCAACATGTTCTGCACAGAATGGGGTGCAACAGAGGAACTGACAAAAATGTCTATCTGCAGGAACGAGAGGCAGAGTACTAGGAACTTTAAGCCCAAAGAAGAGATTCCAGCGCCTTGTCTGTCCTCCTGCCCCCACTTTGACACACACCTTTCGGTTCTCTTCATCACAGATCCTGTAGCTGACATTCTTCAATGCAAAGGCAGTACTAGCATCCTGAACAAAGAACTGGGCCTGCATTCTCACGTAGTGGAACTACAGGGAGCAAAAACAAGAGCAATAATGCTAAAGGTCCCTGCTGATCCAGACCAAGCCCCTCCCTTCTACCCAGTTATCTGGCTTAACCATCCATTCTTACATCAACTGGGATTAAGGGAATATTGCAATGGGACTGGATGCAATTCAGTAGTCAAGTCTTGTTATACTTTCTCCCATAAGGAATCTAAGTGGGAAAAGAAAGAAGCGAGAGAAGAATTATGACAGAATTATAACAGACCCCACCAAGTGTTCTGACCTTCTAATGAGCTGTAAAAAAACTTCTAAAGACTTATTTTTTGTGCCAAATATGGATTTCCTAATTTCCCTTTCTCTCCATTCAAAAGCTCTCCTCCAAATAATCAACTTAAGAAATTTAACATGATCTTCCTTTTACAAGGTCCCAGGAGTGCCTACCTAATGTAGTGCCTACCTGCTCCTCTGACTCCAGAGATTTGTTCCTCCTTAGCCTGAGTCCTGGTATGGGGTTGTAGGATAAAAACTGAAGTGCTAATTTCAAGGTTGGTGGTTCAAACCACTCCTTGGAAACCCTCTACAGGTTCGCTACGAGTTGGAACCAACTTTATGATACTAAACAACAGCTTGAGCCAAACTGAGGCATACAATGCAGAGTTGCTCTACCTCAATAGTAATTCCCACCTTTTCCTTTAGCAACCTCCCTGGCCTTCTGCAGTCAGCCTATTCTCTGTATATCGCTGTTTTAGACCTGCTCTTAGGTGATCAAGGGTGTGGACTCCTAGTAATTAAAAGGAAAGATTACAAATGCTACCTGTCCCCAGCCAAATATGTAGACCAATACAACTCTCCTGCACATTCCATATATTTTTCCAGAATACTCACTGTGACCTTGAACCAGTTTCCAGGGATTTTATTTCGCCTGTTCCCCACCACTTTTCTCTCTGGAGAAGCTCTCCTTTCCCACATGTCCACATTAGCATGGTGTTGGTGTTGGTAATGCCAGTCGCCTCTCCTATAGTAAGTTCGGTGTGTATAATTGTCGCTGTGGGTAAGTAGAGAGAAGGGAGGCATCTATGAATGCTACAGAATTCTTTGACATACCTTTATTTGCTGAGACCATGGATACACTAAAATTTGCTCAACCTTTAATCTGGTCCTAGCATTCCTCGCTCTGATAGGTTAGAGAGAAGGAAGAGAATTACAGAGTTAAATACAAGACAGAGACAGGGTTACATATTCCATCATGTTAACTGGTCACTTACTATCTCACTCTGGGGTCCTCATAAGCATTACTCATTTCCATGGATCTGTCTTGCTCATGGTAGGATGAAAAGTAACTGTCAGGACTGGCTTGTTTAGACCCATTTCCATATTGCCTTCTGAAAACATCACAGCAGTGATTTCTTCTTTGAAATGAGGTATGTCTGTTAGCATTCTCTGAAGTTAAGAAAAATGAATTAAAATTAAGACAAAGACATGGCAGCATTATATTATAAAATAGACATGGGGTGGGGGACAGAGAGAAAGGAATACTCAGAAACATCACCATAGAAAGCTTGTAAGTCCGTCTTCTGCCTATAACTGATTGGAACACCTAAATGGAGCTACAACGTGCCCAGTGAAGGAGGCTTCCTGCGGAGCCTCTGTATTACATAAGGCTATAGGTGGAAGCCTGAACCACATCCAGATCTTCAGAGATGGGAAATTTCCACTTGAAAGGACAAGCAGACCAACCTGGAGTGGCTAGAAGAACAGACGCTACTTCTTGAAAGAAAGACCTACAGGAAAAATACAAAACAATCAAGGCAGACCGACTGTTACTACAAGAACAAGCAAGTTGCTCACCCAGGAGACATCAAGGCAAGTGGTCGGGTCCCCTCAGTGTAAACCCCCTTCCAAGACTAAGACTCGATGGGAATACATGCTCTGATTGGTGACCACGCTCATCACCAATAAGGGGAAGTGAGGGAAAAGCAGAAATGAAGCTGCAAGCTAAGCCCTACAATGTTCAATAGAGTCCTGTGAATCTGGCTGGAGACGTGGTTGGCCAGCACTATGGTAAGACCTGGGGACTCTTGGGCCCAGAGTCAGTGACATAGCCACAGAGGACTAGAGTGAGAGTGAAGCTTCCAGCTGATAATAAGAGAGGGCATATGCACAAGAACACCCATACATGCAGATAATACCCACTTGACCTGCCTTCAATCACTGTATGACCAGAGCTCAACCAGAAGAAGAAAGAAGAGAGAGAGAGAGAAAAAAGGGTAATCTGATATAATTTGATGAACTTGACCTACCCCTATGAATGCAGTAGCTCAAAACAGGAAACAAATCCTTACAGCAAGGATCATTCCCAACCCCTCCACACACACAGTGGACAGGGATGGACACCTTGGACATTGGCTACCCAAAATGG
>NW_006408907.1:1464004-1520625 GCF_000296735.1 Chrysochloris asiatica
CGGGAATGCTACAAAGGCAAGAAGTGACTAGCTTACAAGCTTTCAAGAGGGAACCTAGATCCAGAGGGCATGGGGGAAGGTAGAATCTCCAGTGAGTGGTATCCAATCTGTTTGGGCGGGGCTGATGAAATGAAATGCAGATAGGTCTCTTGTGATACAATAGTGAATAATTGTTATCAGGACTGATCATGAGGGTTGGAAATGTAAAGGTAGATGTTTTATACCAAGAAGGGGAGTGATAAACTTTCCTGTCTAGGAACGGAGGTCCCTAGGACCATCAATGCAGAAGAGCGGAGAGCAGGACCCTACCCAGAGAAGCAGTGATGCCAGAGAAGGAGGCAGAGATGATGACATGGAGAGATGGAGCGGCTGGGGACTTTAGATCCAGAGAGGGAGAGAGCCTGTGTGCTGACGACCGGTATGCAGGCTTGTAGTGTATACCCTTTGGTTGGTTGATGATGCATGGAGGGGATTGTAACTATGGCAATGAAACAATATACGATAGAATGAATGTAAAACTAATGTTCTCCCATATAAACTATCACATAATTCACAATAAAACATTAAAAAATAAAAGAATTGGGCTGCTAACCTCAGAGTCAGCACTTGGAATCTCCCAGTTGTTGGGCGAAAGAAAGATGGAGTTTTGTACTCCTGTAAAGATTTAAAGCCCTAAAAAATAAAATAAAGATTTAAAACCTCGCAAAATAAATAAATAAAAACCCGTGAACCCGGGTGGAGACCTGGATGGCCAGCAGTATGGCAAGACCTGTGGACTCCTGGGCCTAGAGGCAGTGACATGGTCAGAGAGGACTAGATTGGAGAGTGAAGCGTCCAGCTGATATGAAGTGAGGGGAGAGGAACAAGAAAACCCATGCTTGACATGGCTTCGATGGCTAGATGATCAAAACTCGCCTAGAAGAAGAAAGAGGAGGGGGGAAAAAAAAGAGAGAGAGAGAACTTGCTACAACTTAATGAACTTTACCTATATTTATGGATGTAGTAGCTCAAAAAGGGGAACAAATCTGACAGCATGGATCACTCCCACCCCCTCGGTACACAGTGTTGACAAGGATGGGCAACATAGACATTGGCTACCCAAAATGGGGGGCCATATAAAGGCAAGAAGTGACTGGCTTACAAGCTTTCAAGAGGGAGCCTAATTCCAGATGGGGCGGGGGAAGGTGGAATCACCACTGAATGATTTCAAATCCGTTGGGACTGGGCTGGCGAAAGGAAATGGGGATAAGACTCTTGTGGTACAATAGTGAATAATTGCCATCAGGTCTGACTGTGAGGCTAGGAAATATAGAGGTAGATGTTTTTTGACAAAAGGAGGAGAGTGATTGATCTTGCAGCCCAGGAGCAGAGGTCCCTGGGACCATCAAGTGAGAAGAAGAGAGGCAGAGACGTCAGGGATGGAGACAGAGATGATGATGTGGACAGATGGAGCGGCTGGGGACACTGGACTCAGGGTGGGAGATGGTCTGTGTGCTGACAGCCAGGGGTAGGAGCCAGGGGTCTGTGTGGTGTACCCTTTGGGGTTATATGATGATGCATAAAGGGACTGTAATCATTGCAATGAAACTAAATATGATAGGCTGAGTGTAAAGCTGATGTTCTCCCATGTAAACCTCACAATAGAAACTTAAAAAAAAAAAAAAAAAAAAAAACAACCCTACATGTCACTTGTGGAGACAAAGGTGTGATTTTATTTATTTTTTTTCCAGCCAGCACACAACCTCAAAGAATCTCCTGCTTTCCAGGCCGTTGAAGCAAATTACACTTGTTTCCTTTATCATCAAGGCAAGCCATCTATCCCTTCGTGGCAAACCCCTTCCAAGACTGAAACTCAAAGGGAACACATGAGCAGGCATGTAAATTTGTTGGTGATGGCATTGGTCTACTTGTGAGTGGACGTGGGGGAAAGGCAGTAATGCAGACATGGGTTGAGTTTGACCATGTCCCATAGACTCCTGTAGACCTTGAGATGAGAGAGAAGAGGAAGGGATGGTTGGTCCAAAGTTTGGGGAGACTTGGGAACCCTTGAGCCCATGGACACTGCCCCAGCCACGGGGGGCTAGAGCTGAGAGTTAACTATCCAACTGATATGAAGTGGGAGAAGGTGTGCAAAATGCCCAAACTTTGCAGATAGTACTAATCTGACCTAGCTTCAATGGCTAGATGTCCAGAACTTGAGTAGAGGAAGACAAAGAAATTTGATATAGGACGCAAGGGTAAATTGCTACAGTTTGATGAATTTGACCTTTACTTATAGATGTAGTAGTACAAAATACCAACTGAGAAGGAAAGAGTCTTCAAATCAAGGATAATTCTGTCCCTCAGTACACAGGGTTGATAGGGATGGGCAACTTAGACTTAGACATTGGCTACCTGAAATGCCTAGCTTACAAGTTTTCAAGAGGGAGTTTAGTTTCAGAGTGTGCGGGGGAAAGTAGAATCCCCATTGAATAGTTTCATCTTGTCTAGATAGGTCTGGTAAAAAGAAATGAGGATAGGCTTCTGATAAAATAAAATTTAAGGCAAAAGCCACTATAGGAGACAAGGACGGACATTATCTTATGATTAAAGGATCAATTGAGGAAGAAAGGTCTGGCAACCTACTTCCCAAAGTCAGTCGATGAAAACAGTATGAATTACAACAGTTCAGCTCACAAAGAGATCACAGGACTGGACAGAAGGACCAGGCAACATTTCACTCTGTTGTGCATGAGATTGCCATGAGTTGGGAGTCAACTCAGCAGCAGTTAACAACCACCAATCTTAGTTGTTATGTGCATTCTAGAAAGCTTACCAGCATCCCTGATCTTTAGTTTCAAGATGTCAATAGTACACATATCCCCCACCCTAGTTACAAGTACCAAAAATATCTCCCATTGAAACCTGTTGATTATGGCTCCTGGTGACTCCATATGCTTCAGAGTAGAACAGTATTTTCTTGGCTGTGATCGTTTGGAAGCAGATTGCCAGGCCTTTCTTCTGCTGTACCACTGGGTGTCACCCTTGCAGTTAGTAGGTGAGATGAACCATTTGTACTACACAGGGACCTAAAAACATTGCTAAATGCCCCTTACCTGAGAACTACTGAACTAAGGTGGGGAAAAAAAACAACATAAAAACTTCAGACACTCCCCCAGGTTTCTGATTCCTAGGCTCCAGGAAATCAGAGGGAAGGCTAAAACTAGGGGTTGGTAAGCATTTTCTGCACAGAGCCAGGTAGTAAATACTTTTCAATGTAGGCAGACAGTCTCTGATGTAACTGTTCAACTGCTCGTGTAGCGTGAAAGCAACTATAGGTGGTATGTAAGTGAATGAACATGGCTGTGCTCCAACAAAGCTTTATTTATGAGAAAAGTGTCAGTTGAACAAGAGGACATAACCATAATAAATATCTATGCTCTTAATGAAAATGCCTCAAAATATATAAATCAAACTACAATAAAATTGAAGAAACAAATGGATAACTCCACAATAATAGTTGCTGCTGCTGTTGTTGTTAAGTGCAGTCGAGTTGGTTCTGACTCATAGTGACCCTGCATAGAGTTTCTGAGGTACAGCTTGTGGGTTTCAACTATCAACCTGTGGTTTGCAGTCCAGTGCTTATCCTATAGCACCACACCAGGGATCCACAATAATAGTGGGAGATTTTAATACACCACTGTCAAAAAAAAAAAAGGACAGAACAACCAGAAAGAAACTCAACAAAGACACTGAGGAACTGAACAACACAATCAATCAACTCACCTCATAGATTTCTACAAAGCAATCAACCCAAAAGCAGCACAAAACTCATTCTTTTCTAGTGCACATAGAACACTCTCCAGAAGAGACAATATGTTAGGCCACAAAGCAAGTCTCAATAAATTTAAAAACATCAAAATACTACAAGTCATCTTCTTATCTTACAATGCTATAAAATTAGAAATCAATAATAGGAAGATCAAGAAAACAACTATATGGAAATTGGATAACATTCTGCTTAAAAGTCACTGGGTATTAGAACAAATAGAAAAGGAAATAAAAAAAATTCTTAAGAGGGCAATTTATAGCAACAAATGCACACATCCAAAAAGAAGACAGAACCCAAATCAGCAAATTAACACAACATCTCCAACAATTAGACAAAGGCCAGCAAAGTCAGCCTACAGTCACCAAAAGAAACAAAAATCAACATTAGGGCAGAAAGAAATGAATTAGAAAACAGAAAAACAATAGAAAGAATCAACAAGGCAAGAAGTCGGTTATTTGAAAGTATTAATAAAACTGATAAATTATTGGCAAATCTAACAAAAGAAAAGAGGGTGAAGACACAAATTACATGCATAGGAAACAATGTGGGTGACACCACAATAGAACCAATGGAAATGAAAAGCATAATAACAAAATACTATGAAAACTTGTACTCCAATAAATTTGAAAATCTGGAAGAAATGGATAGATTTTTAGAAAATGCTAGCCTACCTAAAGTAACACAGAGTGAAATAAAAAACACGAATTGACCTATAACAAAAGAAGAAATAGATCAGATCATTAAAAAACGCCCAACAACAACAAAAAATTCATGGCCCATATGGCTTTACTGGTGAATTTTACCAAACATTAAGAGAAAAGTTGACACCAATTTTACTAAAACGATTCCAAAACATAGAAAAGGATGGAAAACTCCCCAATATATTTTATGAAGCACACATAACTCTCATCCAAAACCAGGCAAAGACATCCCTAAAAAAAGAAAATTATAGACCAATATCCCTCATGAACACAGACGCAAAAATTTTCAACAAAATCCTAGCCAGTATAATTCAATGACATATCAAAAAAATAATACATCATGACCAAGTGGGATTCATATCAGGGATGCAAGAATGGTTCGATATTAGATAAACCATCAATATAATAAAGGGGGAAAACCACGTGATCGTATCCGTTGGTGCAGAAAAGGCATTTGACAAAATCCAATATTCATTCTTGATAAAAACACTTAGCAAAGTAAGAATTGAAGGGAAACTCCTCAACACACTTGAGTATATATACAAAAACAACAGCTAACATCACTCTTAGTGGCGAGAAACTGAAAGTATTCCCTTTGCAAACAAGACCAAACAAGATGCCCTTTATCACCACTCCTACTTATTTAACATTATGTTGGAAGTCTTAGCCAGAGCTATATGGCAAAAAAAGGAAATTAAAGGCATCCAAATTGGCAAAGAAGAAATAAAACTATTTGCAAATGATATGAAAATCCCAAAGACTCAGCAAGAAAATTATTGGAACTCATTGAAAGATTCAGTAAAGTGACAGGGTACAAGATCAGTAAACAAAAATCAGTTGGATTCCTCCATACTAATAAAGACAGCCCTGAAAATGAAATTAGGAAAACAATACCATTTACAATAACCACCCAAAGGATGAAATACTTAGGAATAAATCTAACCAGAGAAACAAAAGACCTATATAAAGAAACTTAAATAACACTACTATAAGAAACCAAACAAGATTTATAAAAATGGAAAAATATATCATGGTCATGGATAGAAAGACTTAACATTGTGACCATGCTAATACTATCCAAAACAATCTACAAATATCATGCCAATTCAGATTCCAATTACACTCTTTAAAGAGATGGAAAAATGATCACAGACTTTATAAGGAAAGGAATGAGATCTTGGATAGGCAAAGCACCGCTTATGAAGAAGAACAAATTTGGAGGCCTCTCACTCCCTAATCTCAAAACTTACTACACAGCCACAGTGGTCAAAAAAACCTGGTACTGGTACAATGAAAGATACATAGATCAATGGAATAGAAGTGAGAACCACGAAATATATCCATCCACATACAATCCATAATCTTTGACAAAGGGCCATAATACATAAGATGGGGAAGAGACAGTCTCTTTAACAAGTGGTACTAACAGAACTGGAAATCGATTTGCAAATGAATGCAACACCCATACCATATAGAAAAACAAACTCAACATGGATTAAAGACCTAAATGTAAAACCTAGAATTATAAAGATATCAATGAAAAAATAAGGACAAACTTAGGGGCTATAATATATACAGCATCAAATATTGCAAAAAACATACAAACTGTAGAAGACAAAATAGATGACTTGGACTTCCTAAAATTTAGAAACATTTATGCATCAGAAGATTTCACTAAAGGAGTAAAAAGGGAGCCCACAAACTGGGAAATTTTATTTGCAATGACCTATCAGACAAGGCACTAATATCTAAAATGTATAGAGAACTATAACACCTCTAGAAGAAAAAGACAAATCAATTTAAAAATGAGCACAGGACATGAACAGACAGTTCACCAAGGAAGACATTGAGGCTATCAACAAACAAAGAAATGTTCACGATCACTTAACATTGTTGTTGTTGTTAAGTACTGTGGAGTCAGTCTGGACTCATAGTGACCCTGTACAGGGTTTCCGAGGCTGTAAATCTTTATGGGAGCAGAAAGCCTCATCTTTCTCCCCCCATAAAGATTTATAGCCTCGGAAACCCTGTACAGGGTCGCTATGGGTTGGAACCGACTAGACGGCACTTAACAACAACAACAAATACACAACCGTGGAACAACAGTGTTCTGTGAGTAGACAGGCTCACAGTGGATTGAGACAGGCTAAATTAGTAAAGGAGGGGGAAAATGTTTTAAGTGTTTGACTCTCTTGTGGATATTGGTTTCCCCTGCGCATTATTGTAAAATAGATATTTATGTATGAAGGGAATGAACATTGGGAATTATGATGACAGAAAGCTTTTAAGCCTGTCTTCAACCTTTAACTGATTAGATTAGCTAAAAGGGGAGTTAGAATTTGCCCAGGGAAATAGTCTTCTTGCTAATCCTTTGTAGAGTAGAAGGCCTTAGGTGGAATCCTGAGCTCCACTCAGAACCTTCTGAGTTGGGATATTCCTTTGTGAAAAGACATTCAAACCAACCCAGAATTACTGAGAGAACAGAAGATTCTTATTGAAATAAAGACCTGCAGAAAAAAAAGCAGACTGTTTGGGTGAATTTCAAAAAAGCGGTTTAATTTGGAGGCATCAAAACAAGAAGAGTCAGCTCATCAAGGAAAACCCCTTCTAGGACTGAAACTTAAAGGGAACCCGTGAGCAGTCTCGTATGCTCCCTGGTGACCACCTGGGTCTACTTGTGATTGGAAGTGGGGGAAATGCAGCAATGAAGCCATGGGCTGAATTTGTTCCATTGACACCCATTGACCTTAAGAAGAGAGAGAAAAGAAGAAGTCTGGCTGGTTTGAAGTTTAGGGAGATGTGTGATCTCCTGAGCCTAAGGGCACTGAACTAGCCCCTGGGGGCTAAGGGTTAGAGTGAAGTGGCCAGCTGGTCTGAAGTGCAAGGGAGGTGTGTGTGAACTTCCAAAGTTGCAGCTACTACTCATTTGACAAAGGTTGGATGGCTAGCTGACCAGAACTCAACTGGATGAAGATTAAGATGTTTGATACTGTGAACAAGTATAAATTGCTATCATTTGATGAACTGGATGCAGCTACTCAAAATTCCATCTGTAATGGAAGGATTCTTCATATCAAGTTTCCTTAGTATACTGACTGGGTTGATAGGGATGGGCAATTTACACATTGGCTATCAAAAATTGGCGGGGGTGGGGTGGGGTGGGGAGGGGGCGGATTATAAAGGCATGATGTGACTTGTCTTACAAGCTTTCATGAGTGTGCTTAGTTTCAGAATGAGGGGGGTAAAGTAGAATCTCCACTGAATAGTTTTCCTCTTTTTCAGATGGATATGGTGAAAGTGTATTGTGGATAATGGTGATAGGATTTTTTTTTTTTTTTTTCTGGTAAAACAGTGACACTTCACTGAACATCCACTACATGCTGGATCCATGCTTGGCTTTTTACCTGGAACTCTAACAACAATCAAATGAAGATAGGCATTTTCATCACCAGATAAGTAAATGAAACTCAGAGAGGCTGAATAATTTGTCAATGGTCACATACTAGTAAATGGTGAATCTGGATTGCAATCCTGCTTTCAGGTTCTTCCAACTGTGGGTTGCTACTAATTTACAGAAGATAATAAAGCCTAGACTCTTCTGAGGACTCTTCCCTTCAACCTTCAAGGACTGCCAAAATATTCGAGTCTAAGAAGTGAATTTGAAATTCATAGAATTTCTGTCTCCAATACAAAGATGTTTGTTCAATATTTTAATTTTTCATAGCACTCTGGTAGCGTAGTGGTTATGAATTGGCCTGAGAATCTTAAGGTCAGCAGTTCGAAACTACCAGCTGTTCCGCGGGAGAAAGAAGAGGTTTTCTGCTCCCATAAAGATTTACAGCCTCGGAAACCCTGTACAGGGTTGCTATGAGTCGGAACTAACTCCACGGCACACAGCCATCACCAGTATTGGTGGAAGGAGCTCTGGTAGCGCAGTGGTTGCGAGTTGGGCTGCTAACCTCAAGGTCAGCAGTTCGAAACTACCAGATGTACCGCGGGAGAATGATGAGGTTTTCTGGTGCCGTAAAGATTTACAGCCTCGGAAATCCTGTACAGGGTCGCTATGAGTCAGAACTGACTCCACAGCACATCGCCGACTCATAGCGACCCTGCATAGGGTTTCTGAGGCTGTAAATTTTTATGGGAGCAGAAAGCCTCATCTTTCTCCCGCCGAACGGCTGGTAGTTTCAAACGGCTAACCGTGAGATTAGCAGCCCGATTCGTAACCACTTCGCAACCAGAGCTCCTTAAAAGGAAAATTAGGGCACTTAAAGATAATAATAAAAGAATTTCCCCAAACCAGACCAACCCTATAAAACTGAGAACAAACAGCATACAAGATCCTGAGATTAACATACATGATAGTATCACAAAGAGCTCAGCTAGATATTGTTGTTATGTGCCGTGGAGTTAGTTCCGACTCATAGCGACCCTGTACAGGGTTTCCGAGGCTGTAAATCTTTACTGGAGCCGAAAGCCTCCTCTTTCTCCAGCGGAACAGCTGGTAGTTACGAACCGCTGATTTTGCGATTCGCAGCCGGATTCGTAACCACTATGCTAGCAGAGCTCCTTCAGCTAGATATAGAAGTATTCAAAGTAAAACAAACCTACAAGACTGAAAATAGGGAACCAGAGATAGCAGTTTGCAGCAGCAGCAACAACAAAAAAACCATAAAGTAACAAGAGGGAATAATGTAGTTGTAGAACTTCCAAATAAAGAGGAAATTAAGTTGATTTCAAGAAAAAAAAACCAAAAACCTAACTGTAACTCTAAAATTAGACCAAGTCTTACTCCTAGCCCTAATCCATCCCCTACACTAGTCCTAACAGTAATACTAAAACTAAACAGAGGTCCTAGGACTAGCCTGTTGTGTTGTTGTGTGCCGTGGAGTCGGTTCCGACTCATAGCGACCCTGTACAGGGTTTCCGAGGCTGTAAATCTTTACGGGAGTAGAACGCCTCATCTTTCTCCCGCGGAACAACTGGTAGTTTCAAACTGCTGATCTTGCAGTTTGCAGCCCGATTCATAACCACTACGCTACCAGGACTAGCCTAGACCTAGCCATAGTCCTAACTCTAATTCCTTATTTCTACCCCCTCCAAAATAGAAAGGCACCTGTGAAATTTAACAATATAGAAAATTTGAACTTTTTTTTTTAAGTGACAAAAGATACACAGTTTGAACTGTACCTAAAAACTAAAAACCCATATTAAGATAAAATCTATACTTTAAGACAAAAACATTACTAGAGAAAAGAGGTAGATTTCATAATGATAAAAGGCTAAATGCCACAAGAGTATCATAATTAAACAACCCTAAATTAGTGTGTATCTTTTAACAAAGAGCCAAAATATACAGAGAAATACTGATAGAAATAAATGGAGAAATGGGCATGTCCAGAGTCACAGTGTGACATTTTAATAGAGTGAAATAAAAGAAGCCAACCCAAATTCAGTTATATGGAGAAGATTTAAATAACTTGAGTAACAAAATGTACTTAATAACACACAACATTGCACATAACTATTCATAGAATGTTCCAGAATAGGTCATATATTAGGCCATAAATCAAACCTGTAGGAACTTTTATGTGGGTAATGCAATCTATCTTGAATGGGTGGTGTAAGAATTCAAGGGTAAGGATGGGCTCCCAACCCCTCCCCTATCATTAGTATGAATCTCAAGAATGTTAATTTTCAATACCCCCACCCCAGGTGACCCTCACCACTCCTCAACTTTGAACCACTTGACTCAGGAATTTCCCTTTAACCAAGGGTAAAATTTCACCTCAGCCCTAACCAAACCACAGGAAGACAGATTTTCCATGTGGGATCATTATGGAGGTCTCATGGCCAAATCAGTCCCTGGTTTTAGAAGAATGGAAAAGTCACCTGGGCCCTCACCACTCCCCATCTGAAAGGGGTTTTCTGGTACCTATGGGGTGGGGGAGGGGCCCGGAACCCCTCCTGCCTCCTGAGCTGACCAACTCACCCATGTTGTATCTTGTAGCCAGTGATGTCACCACTGTCCTCACAGGAATTTCCTGAGGAGACTCTGTGGGGTCTGAAGCTTACGGTTTGAGGTAGATTGAGCGGGGGCTCTTAAGGAAGCTAAGAGCAATCCCTAAACCACCTTCTCAGGGCTACACGAGCAAGATGGAGTCCTCACAGGAAGTCTGTTCCCCAAAGGCATAGAGATGAAACCTCTGAGGGTCAGAGGAGACTCAACTTCCTCTTCTTACTACCGGTGGGTTTGATCCCAGCCTGACATCCAGGGAGCCGTTTCCAGCTGCACTATCCTCCTACCCCCCACAGAGGTGGTTAACTAAAGTCAAGAAGTTTCAGTCCCAGGTTTGCAGCTATAGCCCCAGGGAACTAAGAGTAGACGGTGAGCAGGCTCTGAGCATTGTGTTCCTGCATTCTGCAAACTCAGGGAACTCCTTGGTAAACTGCATTCCAGGCTCTTAACTTGCTACGTTATATCTATTTGTTCGTATACTCTTCACAAGGAGACTATGAACTCTCTGAGGTTAGAGAAGTGCAGGAGCTAGTCTGCAGTCACTCGGATGCTACATGGAAAACAGAAAGTGGCACTGAGCTCCAGGGATTGGAGATGACCCTCTCCCATGCATAGCTTTAATAAAGTCTTGCTGCATTATATGGGGTTTTCTTAAATTAGGGCAAAGTTAACAGAAAGACCTGAAAATAGTTGGAAATGCCTGCAGCCATTCCAAAGAGAACATATGATTTAAAAAAAAAAAAAGACCTGGAATCTCTAAAGGAAATAGACTTTAGTAGGTCCATGGAATGAAGTTGGGGGAGGAGGGGGGAAGGGGAAGGTATACCTTCTCCTTAAAAAAAAAAAATACTAAATGTAAATAGGATCTTTGGTAGCGTAGTGGTTACGAATTGGGCTGCAAACAGCAAGGTCCCCAGTTCGAATCTACCAGCTGTTCCGCGAGAGAAAGATGAGGCTTTCTGCTCCCGTAAAGATTTACAGCCTCGGAAACCCTGTTCAGGGTCGCTATGGGTCGGAACCGACTCGAGGTCACTTAACAACAACAACAAATGTAAATGATTACCCCTGGTGGTCAGAGCCAGAACTGTACCTCTGAAAGGCTCAAGCCTATGCAAGCGGGAGGCAGTATCTGGGATGTCTCAGCATCCGCCAGAACTTTCTGGAATTTTCTATCCCCAGGAAGCAATCTTTATCTCCTGAGAGAGGAAGTCCTGTTCCTGAGAAATTTTCTCCTGTTCCGGAGAAAATAAATCTGCATATGAGTGACTGTAAACATTAGGGGTGAGGGAAGTATAAGATAGAAACACACACAAACTGTCAAGTCAAAAGTTCTACTTTTTAAGAAATTGAACCACTGTACTGTGAAACATTTTTCTAAACTAATATATATGAGCCTTTTAATCAATTTTATTAGATATTCCCAAGTGTTTCTCTCAACAAATTTGCTTAATTAAAAACTCTACGAAACACTAAAAAAGTCTCCTTGGAGAATGAAATAATTCTCTATCTTCCATTTATAAGATCACATCACTGTGACCCACAGATAACAACTATAAACAAATTAGTGAACACTTTGCATTTATGTTTCTCTTCAGGTAATGGGTTTTAAAACCAAATCGAACACATTGTCATTGAGTTGATTTCAACTAATGTCATTGTTGTTGTTAGGGGCCATCAAGTCAGTACTGACTGACAGAGACCCTATACACAACAGAACAAAACAATGCCGGGTCCTGGGCCAACCTCACAATTGTTGCCATGCTTGAGCCCATTGAAGCTGACACTTTGCCAATCCATCTTGCTGGGGGTCTTCCTCTTTTTCTGTAACCCTCCACCTGACCAAACATTATATCCTTCTCAAGCAATTGGTCCCTCTTGACAATATGTCTGAAGTATGAGAGACAAAGTTTGACCATCCTGGCCTCCAAGGAACACTCTGGTTGCACTTCTTCCAAGACAGATCTGTTGGTTCTCTTGGCAGCCCATGACATGTTCAATATTCTTCTCCAACACTGTAACTCAAAAGCATCAATTCTTCTATGGTCTTCCCTATTCACAGTCCAGCTGCATGCATATGAGGTTATTAAATATACCTTGGCATGGGTCAGGTACACCTTACTCCTCATACTGACATCTTTGTTCTTCAACACTTTAAAAAGATCTTGTGCAGCAGATTTGCCTAATGCAATACATCATCTGATTTCTTGACTGTTGCTTCATGAGTGTTGATAGTTGATCCAAGAATGAAATCCTTGACAACTTCAATCTTTTCTCCGTTGATAAGAACGTTGTTTATTGGTCCAGTGGTAAGAATTTTAGTTTTCTTTACATTGAGATGCAATCCATACGGAAGGCCATGGCCTCTGATCTTCATCAGTAAATACTTTAAGTCCTTTTTACTTTCAGCAAGCGAAATTGTATCATCTGCATATTGCAGGTTGCTAATCAGTCTTCCTCCAGTCCTAATGCCACGTTTTCTTCATATAACCCAGTGTCTCAGATTATTTGTTCAGCATACAGGTTGATTAAGTATGGTGAAAGAGCACAGCTCTGTTGCACACATTTCTTCATTTTAAACCATTCAGTGTTCCCATTGTTCTGTTTGAATAACTGCTTCTGGGTCCATGTACAGACTCCTCATGAGCACAATTAAGTGTTCAGGAATACTCATACTTCGCAATGTTGTCTATAGCTTGTCATGATCCACACAGTCGAAAGCCTTTGCATAGTCAATAAAGCGCAGATAAACATCTTTCTGGTATTCTCTGCTTTCAGCCAAGATCCATCAGCCATCAGCAGTGATATCCCTGGTTCCACTTCCTCTTCTAAATCCAGCTTGAACCTCTGGAAGTTCTCTGTCAATGTATGCTTGCAGCCAATTCTGTATTACCATTAGTACAATTTTACTCCCATGGTATATGAAAGATATTGTTTAATGATATCTGCATTCCATTGAGTCACCTCTCTTTGAAATGGGCACAAATATAGATCTCTTCCAATCAGTCAGTCAGATAGTTGCCTTCCAAATTTCTTGGCATAGATGAGTGGGTGCCTCCAGTGCCATCTCACTTTCTTTTTTTTTTTTTTTACATTGAACAAATCATATACTTTATTTCATTACAATGATTATAATCCCCACTATGTACCATCAGTTAACAGTGTTTCTCTCTATTCATTTTAGCTCTTTTTTAAAAAGAAAAAACCCCACAATACTCAGGCATATATAATAGTTTACACTACCAAAAAGCACATTCTGCAAGTCTGCCTCCTGTCCGCCAGCTCTCAGTCCCTCTCTTTCCATGAATCTTAGCTGCTTCCTCTCTCCATATCCCCATCTCTGCCTCCATTTCTGGTGTCGCTGCTTCTTTGGATAAGGTCCCACATTCCACTTGTGCTCTTCTCCCTTTATGGTCCCTAGGGTCCTCTGTTTCTGGACTGTAAGATTAACTACTCCTGTTTTTGTTACAACACTTCTACCTTTACAATTGTGACAGTCATAATTACTCATGATAACAATTACTCACTATTAAATCATAAGATTCTTATCCATATCTCTTTTTACCAGACCCATCAAGACAAGATGAAAACTATTCAGTGGGGACTCTATCTTTCCCCGCCACACTCTTTGTTTAAAAATTGAATTATTGTGAATTATGTGATAATTTTCATGGGAGAACATTAGCTTTACATTCATCTTATCATATATCGCTACATTGCCTTGGCTATAATCCCCTCCATGCATCATCAACCATCCAAATCGTATACACTACAAGCCTGGCCCCTGGTTGTCAGCACACAGCCCCTCTCTCTCTCTGGGTCCCAGTCGCTCCATCTCTCTACGTCATCATTTCTGCCTGAATCTCTGGTGTCACTGTTTCTCTGGGGAGGGTCCTACACTCCACTCCTCTCTTCTCCCTTGATGGTCCCACCGCCTCACATTCTTGAAAGATTTCAATATTTATTCTATCAATTTATGGTGCCTTGTTCTTTGCCAATTCCTTCAATGCACCTTGGGCTTCTTTCTTCATAATCCCTGGCTCTTGATCATATGCTACCTCTTGAAATGGTTGACCATCAACCAATTCCTTTTGTTACAGAGACTCTGTGTATTTCTTACATCTTCTTTTGATGCTTTCTGCATCATTCAATAATTTCCCCAGAGAAATCTTCAATAATGTAAGTCCAGGCTTGGATTTTTTCTTCAGTTCCCCCAGCTTGAGAAATGCTGAGCTTGTTCTTCCCTTTTGGTATTCTGACTCCAGATCTTTGCACATAATGTTGTAATGTTTGGCTTTGTCTTCTCGAGTTGACCTTTGAAATTTTCTGCTTGGCTCTTGTACCTCCTTATTTCTTCCATTTGCTTTAGCATCTCTATGCTAGAGAGCAAGTTTCAGTATCTCTTCTGGCATCCATTTTGACTTTTTCCTTCTTTCTCGTCTTCTGGTCTTCGGTCTTTAGTGTTTAATGTATCAAATCTGTTCTTCAGATAAACTCTAAATTCAGGTGGGATATATTCAAGGTCTTATTTTGGCTCTCATGGACTTGTTTGCATTTTCTTCAGCTTCAGTTTGAATTTGCATATGAACAATTGATGGTCTGTTCCACAATCTGCCCCTGGCCTTGTTTTGACTGATGATATGGAGCTTTTCCATCGTCTCTTTGCACAGATGTAGTCAATTTGATTTCTGTGTATTCCATCTGGTGAGGTCTATGTCTGTAGTTGTCTCTTATGCTGTCTAAAGAACGTATTTGAAATGAGCAAATAATTGATTTTGCAGAATTCTATCATTTCTATCACCAAGGCCATATCTTTCAACTACTGATCCTTCCTCTTCGTTCCCAACCTTTGCATTCCAATCACCAGTAATGATTAATACATCTTGATTGCAGATGAAGACAGACTAGAGTGACGAACTACTTCCAAATATTTAGTCACTGAAATCCTTATAAATAGCAGAGAAACACTGTCAGATATAGTGCCGGAAACTGAGCCCCTCAGGTTGGAAGGCATTCAACATGTGACTGGGGAATAGCTGCCTCCTCAAAGTAGAGTCGGCCCTGATGACATGAATGGAGTAAAGCCTGTGGGAGTAAGTCCACGGAACCTTCATTTGCTGATGAGGCACAACTCAAAATGAAGAAAAACAGCTGTAAGTATCCATTAATAATCGGAATATGGAATGTACAAAATATGCATGTAGGAAAATTGGAAATTGTTTAAAATGAAATGGAATACATAAACATCAATATCATAGGCATTAGTAAGTTGAAATGAACTGGTATTGGCCATTTTGAATCTGACAGCCACATGATTTACTATGCCAGGAATGACAAATTCAAGAGGAATGGTATTGCATTCATTGTCAAAAAGAACATATCCAGATCAGTCATAAAGACCAAAGACCAGAAGAGTTGTGGGATGACATCAAGAACATCATACAAGAAGTAAGCAAAAAGTCATTAAGACAAGAAAGAAGGAAAAGATCAAAATGGATGTCAGAAGAGACACTGAAACTTGCTCTCCAGCGTAGAGATGCTAAAGTAAATGGAAGTAATGAGAAGGTACAAGAGCTGAACAGAAAATTTCAAAGGTCGCTTGAGAAGACAAAGTCAGATATTATGACATAATGTGCAAAAATCTGCAGTCAGAAAACCAAAAAGGAAGTACATGCTCAGCATTTATCAAGCTGGGGGAACTGAAGAAAAATTCAGGCCTTGACTTTCATTATTGAAGGATTCTCTGGGCACCTTATTGAATGATGCAGAAAGCATCAAAAGAAGATGGAAGGAATACACAGAGTCACTGAACCAAAAAGAAAGGGTTGATGTTCAACCATTTCAAGAGGTAGCATATGATCAAGAGCCAATGATACTGAAGGAAAAGGTCCAAGGTGCATTCAAGGAATTGGCAAAGAACAAGGCACCAGGAATTGATGGAATAAAAACTGGAATATTTCAAGAAAGTGAGGCAGCATTAGAGGTACTCACTCATCTATGCCAAGAAATTTGGAAGACAACTATCTGGCCGACTGATTGGAAGAGATCTGTATTTGTACCCATTCCAAAGACAGGTGACCCAATGGAATGCAGAAATCATTGGACAATATCTTTGATATCCTGTGCGAGTAGAGTTTTACTCAAGGTAATACAGAAATGGTTTCAAGCATACATTTACAGAGAACTTCCAGAGGTTCAAGCTGGATTCAGAAGAGGACGTGGAATGATGGATATCACTGCTGATGTCTGATGGATCTTGGCTGAAAGCAGAGAATACCAGAAAGATATTTACCTGTGCTATATTGACTATGCAAAGTCTTCCGATTGTGTGGATCATGACAAGCTATGGACAACATTGTGAAGTATGAATATTCTGGACCGCTTAATTGTGGTCATGAGGCATCTGTACATGGACTAAGAGGCAGTTGTTGGAACAGAACATGGGAACACTGAATTGTTTAAAATTGAAGAAAGGTATGTGACAGGGTTGTATTTGTTCACCATACTTATTCAACCTGTACGCTGATCAAATATTTTGAGAATCTGGGTTATATGAAGAAAAACGTGGCATCAGGATTGGAGGAAGACTCATTAGCATCCTGCAATATGCAGATGATACAACTTTGCTTGCTGAAAGAGAAGAGGACTTAAAACACTTACTTATGAAATTCAAAGACCACAGCCTTTGGTATGGATTGTGTCTCAATGTAAAGAAAACTAAAATCCTCACCACTGGACCAATAAGCAACATTTTTATCAACAGAGAAAAGATTGAAGTTGTCAAGGACTTCATTTTGGGATCAACTATCAACACTCATGGAAGCAACAATCAAGAAATCAGACGATGTATTGCATTAGACAAATCTGCTGCACAAGAACTTTTTAAAGTGTTGAAGAGCAAAGATGTCAGTGTGAGGAGTAAGGTGTACCTGACCCAAGCCATGGTATTTTTAATAACCTCATATGCATGTGAAAGCTGGACAGTGAATATGGAAGACCGTAGAAGAATTGATGCTTTTGAGTTATGGTGTTGGAGGAGAATATTGAAAGTACCATGGACCGCCAAAAGAACCAACAGATCTGTGTTGGTAGAAGTGCTACCAGAGTGCTCCTTGGAGGCCAGGATGGCCAAACTTTGTCTCTCATGCTTCAGACATATTGTCAGGAGGGACCAGTTGCTGGAGAAGGATATGTTTGGTCAGGTGGAGGGTCAGAGAAAAACAGGAAGACCCCCAGCGAGATGAATTGGCCAAGTGGGAGCATCAATGGGCTCCTGTGTGGCAGCAATTGTGAGGTTGACCCAGGACCGGGCAGTATTTTCATTTTGTTGTACATAGGGTCGCCATGATCAGTTAATACAACTGTTATTCAAATTTACTCACTAAAGCCAGTAAGGATGAAATTGAAGAATTCTACAAACTTCTTCAATCTGAAATTGATCAAACATGCAATCAAAATATACTGGTAATTATGGGTGATTGGAATGCAAAGGTTGGAAACAAAAAGGAAGGATTAGTCATCGGAAAATATTGCCAGAAACGATGCTGGAGATCTCATGATAGAATTTTGCAAGATCAATGACTTCTTCATCACAAATACCTTTTATAAACAATATAAAAAGATGATTATTATATACATGGACCTCACAAGATGGCACCTACAGAAATTAAACCAACTACATCTGAGGAAAGAGATGGTGGAAAAACTCTATAACATCAGTCAAAACAAGGTCAGAAAGAGGCTGTGGAAATGACCATCAATTAATTGCTCATATGCAAGTTCAGGCTGAAGTTGAAAAAAATTAGAACAAGTCCAGGAGAACCAAAATATGACCTTGAATATATCCCACCTGAATTTAGAGATCATCTGAAGAACAGACGTAATGCATTAAACACTAAAAACCAAAGACCAAAAAAGTTGTTGGATGACATCAATAATACCAAACAGGAAAAAAGCAAAAGGTCATTAAGATGATGAGAGAGAATGAAAAGATCAAAATGAATGTCAGAAGAGAATCTGAAACTTGCTCTCCAGCACAGAGATTCTAAAGCAAAAAAAAAAATGAGGAGGTAAAAGAGCTGAACAGAAAACTTCAAAGGGCATTTTGTGAAGACAAAGTCAAATATTATAATGAAATGTACCAAAACCTGGAGTTATAAAACCAAAATGAAATAACACACTCAGCATTACTCAAGCTGAGGGAACAGAAGAAAAAACTAAAGCTTCGACTTCCAATATTGAAGGATTCTATTGGCAAAATTTTGAATGATGCAGAAAGCATCAAAAGATGGAAGGAAAACACAGAGTCAGTGTAGCAAAAATAAATGGTCAATTTTCAATCATTTGAAGAGGTTGTATATGATCAAGAGCCTATGATTCTGAAGGAAGAAGTCCAAGGTGCGCTGAAGACATCGGCAAAGAACAAAGCATCCGGAATTGATGGAATACAAATTGAAATCTTTCAATAAACTGATGAGGCTCTAGAGTACTCACTCATCTATACCAAGAAATTTGGAAGACAGGGATACCTATTCCAAAGATAGGTGCCCCAGCAGAATGTAGAAATCATTGGACAATATCATTAATATCGCATGCAAGTAAAATTTGGTAAAGATAATTCAAAAACAACTGCAACAATACATTGACAGGGAGCTGCCAGAGGTTCAAGCCAGATTCAGAAGAGGACATGGAACGAAGGATAGCATTGCTGAAGTCAAATGGGTCTTGACTGAAAGCAGAGATTACCTGTGCTTTATTAACTATGCAAAGACTTTTGATTGTGTGGACCATGACAGGCTTATGGACAACATTGTGGAGCATGAATATTCGGATCACTTCATTGTGGTCATGGGGAACATTTACATAGACCAAGAGGCAGTTATTTGATAGGGATGGGCAACTTAGACATCAACTACCAAAATGGGGGGGCGGGAGACAGGGGGACTATAAAGGCACAAAGTGGCTTCCAAGCTTTCTTGAGGGTGTTTACTGTCAGAATGCTGGAAGTAAGACAGAAACCCAACTGAATAATTTCCCTCCTGTCCAGATGGGTCTGGCAATGAGGGGGATAAACTTTGTGACACATTTGTGAGTAATTGTTTTCAACTTGAATCGTGATTGTCACAACTGTAAATTTAGAAGAGATGCAACTATAAGGGGGAGCAATTAATCTGTAATCTCAGGAACAGGGGACCCTAGGACCATCTAGAGGGAAGAACATGAGAGGAGCGAGACATTATGACCAGAAAAGCAGTGACAACAGCAATGGTAGTGTAGACCATGGCATAGAGAGACAAAACAGCAGTGGATTTTAGGCCCATGGACTGAGAAAAGCAGTGTGCTTACAAACAGGAGGCTGGCTTGCAAAATGTACCCTTGGGACATTTAAACAAATACGTATTTAGAATGAGGTATGTGCACCTGACCCAAGCCATGGTATTTTCAAATAACCTCATATGCATGCGAAAACTGGACAGTGAATATGGAAGACTGTAGAAGAATTGATGCTTTTGAGTTATGGTGTTGGAGGAGAATATTGAAAGTGCCATGGGCTGCCAAAAGAACCAACAGATCTGTGTTGGAAGAAGTGCAGCCAGAGTGCTCGTTGGAGGTCAGGATGGTCAAACTTCATCTCTCATACTTCAGACATATTGTCAGTAGGGACCAGTCGCTGGAGAAGGATATCATGTTTGCTAGGGTGGAGGGTCAGAGAAAAAGAGGAAGACCCCCAATGAGATGGATTGGTCAAGTAGCGGCATCAATGGGCTCAAGCGTGGCAATGACAGTGAGGTTGGCCCAGCATCGGGCAGTGTTTCGTTCTGCTATGCATAAAGTCAGTACCAACTCGATGGCACCTAACAACAACAACAACAAACGTGTATACCAAAACAAAGAAAGAAAGAAAAATATATAGGTAATAGAGGTAAATACTGTTGGCTGCATTGGAAACCCTATACAGGGTCGCTATGGGTTGGAGCCAACTTTATGGCACTTAACAACAACAACAACTGTTGGCTAAGGGAGCATGGAGAGTATTATAATCATTACAATGATCTGCTGAATATAAAAATAGTGATCTGTCCTATAAGCCTTCACTCACTCAACACATAATAAAAACTTCAAAAATAAAAACGAAGCAGTTATTTGAACAGAAAAAGGGAACACTAAATGGTTTAAAATTAGGAAAAGTGTGCACCAGAGTTGTGTTTTTTCATCATATTTATTCAATCTGTATGAGTAAAAAATCCTAGAAGCTGGATTATATAAAGAAGAATGTGGCATCAGGATCAGAGGAAGACTCATTAAAAACCTGTGATATATAGATGATACAACTTTGCTTGCTGAAAGCGAAGAGGTCTTAAAATACTTACTGGTGGCTATCAAAGACCACAGCCTTTGGTATGGGTTGCACCTCAGCACAAACAAGACAAAAACCTCACCACTGGAGCAATAAATAACATCCATATAAATGGAGACAAGATTAAAGTTGTCAAAGACTTCATTTTGCTTGGATCAGCCATCATGGAAGCATCAGTCAAGAAATCAAACAACGTATTGCATTAGGCAAATCTGCTGCACAAGACCTCTTTCAAATGTTGAAGAGCAAAGATGTCAGTTTGTGGATATGGTGCATCTGACCCAAGTCTTGGTACTTTCAGTAACCTCATATGCAGGTGAAAGTTGCACAGTGAATAAAGAAGACTGTAGAATAAATTGAGGCATCTGAGTTATGATGTTGGAAGGAATACAGCTAGAATGCTCCTTAGAAGCCAGGATGGTGAAACTTCGTCTCTCATAATTTGGACATATTATCAGGAGGGACTAGTCCTTGGAGAAGAATATCATTTTTGGTAAAGTGGAGGGTCAGCGAAAAAGAGGGTGACCATCAATGAGATGGATTGGCACAGTGGCTTCAGTAATGACCTCAAGTATAGCAACGATTGTGAAGTTGGCTCAGGAATGGCATTGTTTTGTTCTGTTGTGTATAAAGTTGCTGTGAGTCATTATCGACTTGAGGGCACCTAACAACAACAAAAACAACAACAACTTGGACATGCCAGTCCTGAGCCAAGACTCCTCTCAGACCTTGCCTTCTGTGTCTGTATCCTGTTTTCCTACTAGATTATAATATAACCCTTTAGTTGAAGTTTATGATTTATTCCAATGGATTATAGTGGTAGTGGTGGTTGTGTGTCATCTTGTCCATTCTTACTTGAAGCAACACTGTATAGGGTTTCTGAGGCTGTAAATCTTTCTGGGACCAGAAAGCCTCATCTGTCAAACTGATGATTTTGAGGTTAGCAACCCACTACTCTATCAGGGCTCCTTCTAATCAATCATGGGACCTAAAAAATGAAGCAGCCTACTGATATAGTTTTAGGTGTTGTTGTTGTTGTCAGGTGCCATTGAGTCAGAACCGACTCATAGCGACCCCATGCACAGCAGAATGAAACAATGTCCAATGCTTGGCCAACCTCTCTACCGCTGCCACACTTGAGTCCATCAATGCTGCCACCTGGCCAATCCATCTCGTTGGGGGTCTTCCTCTTTTTCTCCGACCCTTCATCTTACCAAGCATGATATCCTTCTTGAGCGACTGACTGTTCCCTCCTGACAATATGTCCAAAGTATGAGAGACGAAGTTTAGCCATCCTGGTCTCCAAGGAGCACTCTGGCTGCACTTCTTCCAAAACAGATCTATTGGTTCTTTTGGCAGCCCGTGGCACTTTTAGTTTTCTCCTCCAACATCACAATTCAAAGACATCAATTCTTCTATGATCTTCCTTATTCACTGTCCAAGTTTTAGGTGAAGGGGGATGAAAGAGAGAGGGGCTGATATTCACTGATCTAGCCCTGAGTCAATGTGGATGAGAAAGAAAATGCTGTGTGGAACAGCTTGGGTTTGAACTGACCAACGATGGAAAGCTGACGTTTCCACAGGATGCCGTTGGTGTGGGAGTGGGATCCATTATCCACCACACATATGGTGTCAGAGGAGAGTGATAGCAGTCTCCCTGGAATGGTTTTGCACACTTGGTAATGTGAGCAGGATATTTTGATGACTCTGACAGAGGACCAGGCCTATAGGCCTCAGGGGAGAAATTTCATCTCCACCATCATCTTCACCACTAAGAGGATTGGTTGTTTGAACAACCAGGGACTATGGCTTAGATACCAGAGGAATATAAACTAAATGTGTGACTCTGAGTATGTAATGAATTTGATTAGAAAAATCAAAGGGAATTCATAAAAGATCTTATTCATGTTAAACAAAAACGTCATCGGGGCTGATGAAAGGAGATGGGGATAAGACTCTTGTGGTAGAATAGTGAATAATTGCTATCAGGACTGACTGTGAGGGTCCCGAATGTAAAGGTAGATATTTTGTAACAAAAGGAGGGGAGTGATTGATTTTGGACCATCAAGGGAGAAGAGCGGGGTGCGGGACCCTACTCAGAGAAGCAGTGATGCCAGAAATGGAGGCAGAGACGATGATGTGGAGAGATGGAGCTGTGGGGACACTGGGCTCAGGGAGGAGGAGGGGCTGTGTGCTCACAGCCTGGGTGGTGAGGCGGGCAGGCCTGTGGGGCGTACCTTTTGGTTGTTTGATGATGCATGGAAGGGATTGTAATCATTGCAATGAAACGAAATACGATAGGATGAATGTAAAACTGATGTTCTCCTATGTAAACCCACATAATTCACAATAAAAACTTACACAAACAAACAAAAAATCATACATAAAGAAATTTGAATTATTGGAAAAATATTTGGAACATGTTTTTTGGGGTAGATTCTTGGTATATAAGCAAATCTGATTATCTAAGAGTATTGTTTAAAGTCTATAGTAAAATAAATCAGAGAAGAACCATGCACCGCAGTCAAACAAAAAGATTAAAATAGAAAAAAAGCAGAGATATTCAAATACAAAAGCAAACTGAATATATATGTGTGTGTGTGTATATGAAATTTGAAGAATATATATGTTCATGTGAAGCTACCTATATAGAACTATGTTGTTATTTCTGTTAAGTGTCATATAGGGTTTCCAAGGAGTGACTTGTGGGTTTGAACCATCAACTTTGCAGTTAGCAGTCCAGTGCTTATCCTACAGCACCACATCAGGACTCTGTAGAACTATACACACAGAAATACAGCTAGAGAATATAAACTAGATTACCAAAAATAGAAATCTTGAATAAAGAAATGTAGAAAAATTTCTCTAGTAAATACACACTTGTGCCTCACATTTAATTTTGGAATAAATAAATTAAATTTAAAATCATCAGACATATTTGAGATAAAATTTTATAGCAATTTCATCACAAAAATAATATGTATCTGAGTCCTTGTTGCAGCATCAATGGTCTCAAGCGTGGCAACAATTGTGAGGTTGGCCCAGCATCGTGCAGTGTTTCTTCTGTTGTGCATAGGATTGCTGTGAGTCAGTACCGACTCGATGGCACCTAACAACAACAACAAGAGTCCTGGTGTGGTGCTGTGGGTTAATGTGCTGGACTGCAAAGCTGTTCAACCAGTCGCTCCTCGGAAACCCTATACAGGGAGGGTCCCTGTGGGTCAGACTAGACATTATAGCACTTAGCCCCAAGAGCAGCAGCAGGAGTTCTGGTGTGGCACTGTGGGGTAATGTGCTGGACTTCAAAGTTGGTTTGAACTGCAAGGTCAGCTGTTCAAAACCCAGTGTCGTTATGGGTTCGAACCGACTCAACGGCATTTAACAAAAACTTTGGGTCTCAATTGTGTGTATGTATGTATATTCCATCAGAGTCCTGGTGTGGTGCTGTGGGCTAATGTGCCAGACTGCAAAGCCGTTTGAACTGCAAGGTTGGTGGTTCAAGCTCACCAGTTGCTCCTTGGAAACCCTATACAGGGTCGCTTTGGGTCGGAATCGATGCGACGGCACTTAACAACAACATGTATATTCCGTATCATTTCTTTCTCACAGACACACACGGAGCTTTATTTTTTATCATTAGGGAGGGTGTTAAAAACTTCCTGTCATGAGATTTAATGTTTTTGGGTTCCATTGGCCACATAGGCTTCCAGAAAGTGCCCTATAATGATGTCCTTCCTTTCTTTCCAAACACGTTTCCTGCTAAATGATGGCTCAGGCAACCATTCTGCATCCAGTCACTGGATGGAAATGGCCTCTAATTTCTGATTTTTTACCAATGAAAAATATCATTTGAAAAAAATGAAAGAAAAACCTATTAAAAGTTATTTTGCATTGCCCCAAATAAAATCATGATAAAATCTGCACTCTGTGGGTTTCTTTATCTCTATGGTTTCTCAGACGTAAATCATAGGTGCCCTGGTGGCGCTGTAGGATAAGCACTGGCTTCCTAGCCACAAGGTTTGCATCTGCTCCACAGGAGAAAGATGGGGCTTTCTGCTCCAGTAAAAATTTACAGCCTCAGAAAACCTATATAGGGTCAATATGAGTTGGATTCACCTTGATGGCAGTGGGTTTGGTTTGGGGTTTATTGTTTCTCAATCATAAACGATAGTGATAACATCACACTAAGCTGAGAGGGGCTAACTGATATTACAGGGTCGGGCTCAGAGCTAAGAGGGCAGAGGGGTTCAAGCACTAGTCAGTTGTTCTGTTACATTTCACACGGTTTTCTGGATGCGCTCAACTGCTGGGCAGTAGATTTTTGTAACGGATTAGCTCGGTCCTCAACTTTGCACCTGGCTAATGTCTTTAACTTCAGGTCTCACTACAGTCTGTGAGAAGCCTCCTCAGACATTTCTAATGGTTTGGATTACCTTTAAGCATCTAGTAACTCCACATCTTCACCATTTCCAGATATACTTTTCCATTAGAAATGACTGTGAGCTCAGAATTTCTTGCAGGCTGTGACTTCACACAATCAATTGAAGACTCCAAAGTCTTCAAGCATTTAATCTGAAGATTTCCTCCAGGATTCACCTCTTCTGCTGACCAAGAGTTCACAATGGCTCATTTCTTATCCTCTGCTTTGTCTTGTCCCAATTTTTGTCTGCCTTCTGTCCTTCCTAGAGACCCCTGAAATCTGCTTGTGCCCAAGCCTGAGCAAGTACTATAAAAGTGAAATGTATCCCTCTTATCAGCTTCTCCTGGGAATTGAATGACCACAATGCCTGACTCTAAAACAACTGACCTTGGTCACCCCCTTCCCTACATGACTTGGATATGACTCACAGATGGCCCCTTGTTGACCTGTGCCAGTGTGGACACAGACATGGCGCTGTGGGTTAATGCGCCAGACTGCAAAGCCGTTTGAACTGCAAGGTCAGTGGTTCAAGCTCACCAGCTGCTCCTCAGAAACCCTATACAGGGTTGCTATGGGTCAGAACCGACTCCATGGCACTTAACAACAACAACCTCAAAAATGCCTAGCCAAACAGCTTGTCCCCACTGAACAATTGGAACAAAATGCCTGTTAACCAAAGGTTCCTTAGTCAATTAAGCCTCTGTCCTTCCCCCAGGCCCCTTGAATTGGCCCACCCTCTATGCCAGTCAGCACACAATTTCTCCTTAACAGTCCTTTTTGAAATGACCTTTTGGTTAGTGGCCCAAAGCCTAACTGTGCCATGGCCACTATTTAAATGTCCCTGGAAAGGTGCCAACTCTTATTCCAAAAATTGGGAAGGCATAACATACCTGTTATAAACCTGTGTTGGAAGAAGTACAACCAGAATGCTCCTTAGAAGCCAAGATGGTCAGACTTGGTCTCTCATACCTTGAACATATTATTAGGAAGGACTAGTCTCTGAAGACCACCACTTGTCTGTCAGTTTGTCGTACTGTGGTGGCTTGTGTGTTGCTGTGATTTTAGAAGCTATGCCCCAGGTATTTTAAATACCAACAGGGTCACCCAGGGTGGACAGGTTTCAGATGATCTTCCAGACAAAGACAGACTAGGAAGAAGGAGAGATGAACTACGTCTGAATATTTAGCCACTGAAAACCTTATGGATAGCAGTGAAACACTATCAGATAAAGTGCAGGAAAATGAGCCCTTCCGGTTGGAAGGCACTCAAAATGTGACTGGGGAAGAGCTGCCTCTCAAAGTAGAGTTGACAGTGATGATGCAAATGGCCTAAATCCCTCAGGACCTACGTTTGCTGATTGGACCCAACTCAAATGGAAGAGAAACAGCAGTAAACATCCATTATCAATCAGAATATGGAATGTACGAAGTATGAATCTAGGAAAATTGGAAATGGTGAAAAATGAAATGGAATACATAAACATCGATATCTTAGGCATTAGTGAGCTCAAATGTAATGTTATTGGCCATTTTGAATCTGACAGTCTTGTGGTTTATTATGCTGGGGATGAGAAACTGAAGAGAAATGGCGTCATATTCATCATCAGAAAGAATATATTAAGATCTGTCATGAGGTACAACGCTGTCTGTGATAGGATAATACCCATGCACCTACAGGAAAGACCAGTTAATACCACTATTATTCAAATTTACACACCAACCACTAAAGCCAGTGAGGATGAAACTGAAGAATTCTACCAACTTCTTCAATCTGAAATTGATCAAATATACAATCAAGATGTATTGGTAATCACTGGCGATTAGAATGCAAAGGTTGGAAAAAAGAAGTATCAGTAGTTTGAAAATATGGCTTTGGTGATAGAAATGATGCTGGAGATTGCATGATAGAATTCTGCAAGACCAATGATTTGTTAACTTCAAATACCTTTTTAAACAGCATAAAAAATGACTATACACATGGACCTCACCAGATGGAATACTCAGAAATCAAATTGACTGCGTCTGTGGAAAGAGATGGTAGAAAAGCTCCATATCATCAGTCAAAACAAGGCCAGGGGCAGATTGGGGCACAGACCATCAATTGCTCATATGCAGGTTCATTATGAAGTTGAAGAAAATTAAACCCAGTTCATGAGAGCCAAAACATAGCCTTGAATATATCCCACCTGAATTTAGAGATCATCTGAAGAACAGATTTGATACATTAGACACTAAAGATTGAAGACCAGAAGAGTTGTGGGATGACATCAAGAACATCATAGAGGAAGAAAGTAAAAGGTCATTAAGAAGACAAGAAAGAAGCAAAAGATCAAAATGGATGTCCGAAAAGACTCTGAAACTTGCTCTCCAGTGTAGAGATGCAAAAGTAAATGGAAGAAATGAGGAGGTCCAAGAGCTGAACAGAAAATTTCAAAGGTCAGCTCGAGAAGCCAAAGTCAAATATTATAATGAAATGTGCAAAGACCTGGAGTTAGAAAACCAAAAAGGAAGTACATGCTCAGCATTTATCAAGCTGGGGAACTGACGAAAAAAATTCAAGCCTAAACTTGAGTTATTGAAGGATTTTCTGGGCAAATTATTGAATGAAACAGACAGCATCAAAAGACAATGGGAGGAATACATAGAGTCGCTGTTCCAGAAGGAAATGGTCAATGTTCAACCATTTCAGAGGTAGCATATGATTAAGAGCCAATGATACTGAAGGAGGAAGTCCAAGATGCATTGAAGGAATTGGTAAAGAACAAGGCACCGGAAATTGATGGAACACAAATTGAAATCTTTCAACAAAGTGAGGGAGCACTGGAGGCACCCACTCATCTATGCCAAGAAATTTGGAATGGAACAACTGAATGGAAGAGATCCATATTTGTGCCCATTCCAAAGAAAAGTAACCCAATGGAATGAGGAAATCATTGGACAATATCACTGATATCCCATGCAAGTAAAGTTTTGCTAAAGGTAATACAGAAACGGCTGCAAGCATACATCGACAGAGAACATCCAGAGGTTCCAGCTGGATTCAGAAGAGGATGTGGAATGAGTGACATCAGTTGGATCTTGGCTAAAAGTAGAGAATACCAGAAAGATACTTACTTGTGCTTTATTGACTTGTGCTTTCGATTGTGCAGATCATGACAACCTATGAACAACATTGCGAAGCATGAGTATTCCTGAACACTTAATTGTGCTCATGAGAAACCTGTACACAGACCAAGAGGCAGTTGTTCAAACAGAACAAGGGGACAGTGAATGGTTTAAAATTAGGAAAGTTGTGTGACAGGGTTGTATTTTTTCACCATACTGATTCAATCTGTATGCTGGGCAAAGAATTCGAGAAGCTGGGTTATATGAAGAAAAACATGCCATCAGGATTGAAGAAAGACTCATGAAAAACCTGAGATATGCAGATGATACAACCTTGTCTGCTGAAAGTGAAGAGGACTTAAAATACTTAACTGATGAAGATCAAAGACCACAGGCATCAGTATGGGTTGCATCTCAATGTAAAGAAAACAAAAATTCTCACCACTGAACCAGTGAACAACATTCTTATCAAGGAGAAAAGATTGAAGTTGTCAAATATTTCATTTTGCTCTGATCAACCATCAACACTCAGGAAGCAGCAGTCAAGAAATCAAATGACGTATTGCATTAGGCAAATCTGCTGCACAAGACCTTTTTAAAGTGTTGAAGAGCAAAGATGTCAGCTTGAGGACTAAGGTGTGCCTGACCCAAGCCTTGGTATTTTCAATAAACTCATATGCATGCGAAAGTTGAACAGTGAATAAGGAAGACCGTAGAAGATGTGATGCATTTGAGTTATGGCATTGGAGGAGATATTGAAAGTACCATGGACTGCCAAAAGAACAAATAGATCTGTGTTGGATGAAGAACAGCCAGAATGTTCCTTGGAAGCCAGGATGGTCAGACTTCGTCTCTCATACTTTGGTTGTATTTGTCAGGAGGGACCAGTCACTGGAGAAGGATATCAAGTTTGGTAAGAATGGCAGCATCAATAGGCTCAAGCGTAGCAACAATTGTGAGATTGGCCCAGGACCAGGCAGTGCTTTGTTCTGTTGTGCATAGGGTCTCTATGAATCGGTACGGACTCAGTGGCACCTAACAACAACAGTCCCTGAAGAAGGATATCATGCTTGGTAAACTGAAAGGACAGTGAAAAAGAGGGAGACCCCCCCAACAAGATAGATTGGCACAGTGGCAGCTACAATGTTCTAAAGCGTGACAGCAATTGTGAGGATGGCATTAGACTGGGTGGTATTTCATTCTGTCATACATAGGATCACTATGGATTGTAACCGACTGGACGGCACCTACCAACAACAACACACTTACTCTGCAAAACAAGTTAGAAAAATAAGAGGCTTAGGGAAATGAAAGATAGGTTTATTATAAGAAATGTTCTTACAGAGAGGTAAGATTCACCTGTGGAGGAAAGGAAGTGGAGCCCCAGTACAATTTGGCTTCTTCTTTGGTCAGGAGACCAGGTTATGGATGTCCTGGGAACTGATCTATATACATTTCCTTGAATCCTGTTTCCTCAGGTCTCAGCTTATCATCAACTAACTTCATTTTCCTTACAATGGTTTCCCCTATTAACTAACTTTATTTCTCCTTGCACTAGTTTCTTCTCTCTCCCACCCCTCTTGGCTAACTTCATTTCCTCTTGCAAACAATCTTTATTCTCCCCCACCCCTCTTTTCAGAAAATTCCTCATTGTTGAGGTTAGCTTGTTTCCTGCCTAGACAATGACTTGAGACCCATTTCTTTCCTTGTTCTAACTACCTAATATCACCAGGGCTTCTAAAAAAATCAAAAAACAAGTGTGGGAAAATGGGATGAAAGGGTGACATCATTTAGACACAACTTCAAATTCTTAAAGAATCCAGAGTTATTGGATCTACTGAAGCTGGAGGAGTCCCTGAAATTACAGCCCTGAATTGTTCTTCAAACTTTAATTGAAACTCCCCCTTAAAATTCACCTTGAAATAAGTAATGTTGTTACTAAGTGCCATAGAATCAGTTTCAACTCATAGTGACCCTGTATAGGGCTCCCAAGGTTTTAAATCTTTTTGTAGGAGCAGAAAGCCTCATCTTTCTCCCTTGGAGCAGCTGGTGGGCTCAAATTGCCAACCCTGTGGTTTAAAGTCCAGTGCCTATCCTATGGTGCCACTGCGCTCCCAAAATAAGCAATAGTTTAAACCAAAGAGTAAAAAAATGTCACTCTTGAGTATTGCATTTGATGCCTTGGTGTATAATGATGCCTTAGTAAAATAATATCCCTAGATCCAAGAACTGGGAATGTTTGCTGGATTCTAACACAACATTCCAAAAAAAAAGGTCAGCCTTGAAGAACTGGACTCCCCTGGGGCTGTCATCTCCTCCCCTGGGCTAAAGATAAAAATTACAGCTGCAGTTGGAACTTTTGGTGCAAAAAACTTAGCACTAATTAAACAAGCTTTCTTTGTTCTTCTCATAGATCAAAATACCCCTGTCCTTGGAAATGGAATGTGTAGACGTGACTGTTAGCTTTTACAAAGCATATAAAAACCTTCCACTCTTAAATTCTCTACAGGAATCCGTGGTTAGAAGACATAAACCTGCAGAATTCTTTGTTGGTGTCCTCCCTCTCCTAATAAACTTGCTTTTCTAGTCTACCTTGGAGCGTGCTTATTGGCCATTTTGCTCCAGGGTTTTCTGGTAATCACTGGTCAACAGTTATTTTAAAACATACTAGAAGGTTGAGAGATGAGAAGGTAGGGAGTTCAAGTAAATAGAAGTGAAGCCAAACAGAAATAGTGAAAATGTTGGCACTATATGAGGAATATTACCAGAATTACTGATTATATTCAGAACCAGGAGTGAGAATAGGTGTGGCTGTGTGTATTTTCACAAAAAATAAAATCAAATGTTAAAAACTTGATTTCTGAGTTTCAGTCTAAGGTGAAGAAAATTGCATTGATTAAGGGTTGTTGTGTGTCGAGTCCAAGCTGACTCGTAGTGACTCTGTATTGGGTTTCTAGAGATACTGGTGGGTTTCAACTGCCAACCTTGCACGTACCAGTCTAGTGCTTATCCTACAGTGCCACACCAGGGTTGTTGTTGTTAAGTGGTGTCAAGTTGGTTCCAACTCAAAGCATCCCTGTGTAGGGTTTCCGAGGAGTGGCTGGTGGGTTTGAACCACCGACATTGCAGTTAGTAGTCCAGTACTTATCCTACAGAGCCACACCAGGGCTTCAAGATTAATGTTTGTTGTTGTTGTTAAAGGCCGTCAAGCAGGTTCTAACTCATAGCATAGGGTTTCCAAGGTCGATTAATGTAATTACTGTTAATTAAATTGTATATTTGTGCCACGGATCGAATTGTGTCCCCTCGCTGTGGGCTAATGCACTATACTGCAAAGTCAGTTTGATCTGCAAGGTTGGCGGTTCAAGCTCACCAGCTGTTTCTTGGAAACCTTATACAGGGTGGCTATGGGTTGGAATCGACTCGACAGCACTTAACAACAACAACAAATATGAGTGGCACTATAGGATAACCACTGGACTGCTAGCCACAAAGTTGTTGGTTCCAACCGACCATACCATGGATGAATGTGGAGGACGTTATGCTGAGCGAAATTAGCCGATTACAAAAGCCAAATATTATATAAGACCACTATTGTAAAAAGTCAAGAAAAGATTTTCTTGCTAAAAGAAACATTCTTTGATGGTTACCAGAGATGGGAGGTTGTTGTTGTTGTTAGGTGCCATTGAGTCGGTAGCGACCCATAGCGACCTTATATGCACTGCAGAACGAAACACTGCCCGATCCTGGGCCTCACTATAGTAATTCACTGGCTAGAGGGTGGACATGTGTTAACTTGGATTATAGGGAAAGCAATATGTAATAATTCTAGAAGTTATGCTCATTTAGAATGAAAAATAAACTTTTTTAAAAAAAGAGAGAAGGAAGGAAAGGAAGTTAGTCTAGGTAATTGATGATCGTTGGATAAACAAACGTATGGAGGGTGGAAGAATGGATGTATGGATAGATGATAGAGGGATGTTGTTGTTGTTGTTGTTGTTAAGTGCCATTGAGTCAATTCCGACCCATAGCTACCCTGTATAGAGTTTCCGAAGAGCAGCTGGTGAGCTTGAACCACTCACCTTGCAATTCTGGAGCATTAACCTACAGTGCTGCACCAAGATATATGGATAGATAATAATAAATGAATGGATGGTCTGTTGTAGATATATTTTCAGCAACAATAAAAAAAAGAGATACTGCTGAGGTTGCTTATGTACAGCCAAACACCTCATGGGATTTGGTTCTTTGGTTTGGAGGGTTATGGTCATGGTTTCATGGGACATCCCAATTAATTGATCTAATAACATGTTTAATGTTCTGACATACTTCCTAGTTTGATACGTAGTGCTTGCAGTCTTAAAAGTTTGCAAATAGCCCTCCAAGGCAAAACAATTGGTTTCTACTTACATGGAGCAACAGAGGAGAAAGGAGAATCAGTAATAGGAGGAGGAAAGTGTGGATAATTGCCTCCATGAACAACTTGCTTCCTTTGCTATGAAACCAGAAGATTTGGTGGTACACAACACAATTACTAAACATTTTGATAAAAGATTCTATAGCAGAATCTTAATCAAGAGGGGGGAGAAATGCAGAACAAAAATCTCAAACTAGTTGGAATCCTGACTTTCTAGAATCATGGGGGCTAGATGAACCCCATGAGATAATATTTTATCTTTAAACCAAAAATATCTCCTGAACTCTTCTTAAAATCAGACAATAGTTTGTCCTGGTGTGGTGTTGTGGGTTAATGCACTGGACTGCAAAGTTGCTTTGAACCACAAGGTTAATGGTTCAAGCTCACCAGCTGCTCCTTGGTCGCTATGGGTTGGAACTGACTCAACGACACTTAACAACAACAGTAAAGACTGTCACCTTGAGCATTGTGCTCTTTTAAAAACTATCTACAAGGACCAAACTGACAACACCAACTTGAAGTATTAGCTAGTAATCTTAATAGTGACGAATTTATGTTAATGAGGGAGGAACAACTCAGAAAAGGAGGATGAAAATGCTTGCACAACTCCAAGAATATAATCAACGTCACTGAATTGTACATGTAGAAACTGTTGAATTGGTTTACATTCTGTTGTGTACACTATGAATAACAAAACAACAACAAATAAATCATTTAAAAATGAATTATTGCCCCATTCAGAATCTTCTGACGTGGGAAATTTCTGCTGGAAAGGAAAAGCAGACCAGCCTGGAGCGGCTAGAAGAACAGAAGATACTTCATGAAAGAAAGACCGACAGGAAAAATACAAAACAATAACGGCAGTCCGACTCACTACTACAAGAACAAGCAAGTTGCTCACTCAGGAAACAGGTACCCTCAGAGCAAACCCCCTTCCAAGACTAAGACTCAATGGGAATACACACTCTGATAGATGACCACGTTCATCATGGAAAAGGTGACGTGAGGGAAAAACAGCAATGAAGCTGCAAGCTAAGCCCTACTACATTCAATAAACTCCTGTGAACCCAGGTGGGAGACCTGGTTGGCCAACAGTGTGGCAAGACCTGGAGACTCCTGGGCCCAGAGTCAGTGACGTAGCCACAGAGGACTAGAGTGAGAGTGAAGCATCCAGCTGGTAAGAGGATAGGGCATATGCCCAAGGACACCCACACTTGCAGATAACACCCACTTGACCTGGCTTCAGTGGCTGCATGATCAGAACTCAGCCAGAAGAAGAAAGAAGAGGAAAAAAACAGAGATCTGATACAATTTGATGAACTTGACCTACACCTATGGATGCAGTAGCTCAAAAGAGGGAACTAATCTTTACAGCGAGGACCATTCCCACCCCCTCCATACACAGGGTAGACAGGGATGGGCAACTTGGATATTGACTACCTAAAGTGTGTGGGGGGCCTACAAAGGCAAGAATTGACTGGCTTATAAGCTTTCAAGTGGGAGCCTAGATCCAGAGATCACGGAGGAAGGTAGAATCTCCACTGAGTGGTATCCAATCTGTCTGGGTGGGACTGATGAAAGGAGATGGAGATAGCACTCATGTGGCACAATAGTGAGTAATTGTTATCTGGACTGATTGCGAGAGTTGGAGCAAAAGGAGGGGAGTGATTGACTTTGCAGTCCATGAGCGGAGATCCCTGGAACCATCAAGGGAGAAAAGTGGAGTGCGGGACCCTACCCAGAGAAACAGTGACATCAGAGATGGAGGCAGAGACCATGATGTGGAGAGATGGAGTTGCTGGGAACCCTAGACCCAGAGAGGGAGAGGGGCTGTGTACTGACAAACAGGGAGCAGGCTTGCAGGTTGCCTTCCAACCTGAAGGGCTCATCTTCCAGCACTATATCTGACAATATTCTGGTGCTCTTCATCATGTTTCAGTATTCAATATTCTTGTGCTAACAATGTTTCACTGCTATTCATAAGATTTTCAGTAACTAAATATCTGGAAGTAGTCTGTTTTTAGTTTTCCTAGTCTGTCTTTGTCTGGAACCTCAGCTGAACCCTGCCTACTGTGGGAGACCCTGCTGGCATTTAAAATACCTGTGGCGTAGGTTCTGGAATCCCAGCAGCATGCGAGTCACCATGGTACAACAAACTGACAGATGAGTGGTGGCTCACATGTTGCTGTTTCTGTATGAAACAGTACAACAAACGGACAGTCCCTCATGATAATATGTCCAAAGTAATCGAGATTTGTTTGTAGCTAGGTAGAATTCTCATCTTCCTTGCAGGGTATCTGGGTTTGATTTCCAGCCAAAGCACCTCAAGCACTGCTACCACCCATCTGTCAGTGAAGGCTTTAGTGTTACTATGATGCTGGACAGGTTTCAGTGGACATGGTCAGGAGTTACATTTTACCTGCCCAGTTCTTGAAAGGCACTGGAGAGTTTTATGGTCCTACTTGGTTTGGCAGCTCAGAATCTGTTGGTTTCTGAGGGTTAAAATGCCTACCTTCCTTGGGTCAGAGAGGAGGAGCCTTGTGGATGGAGCCTTTGCTGCTGAGGTGACAGAAGCATGTCCTTGTTACTATGGAAACCTGAGGTAAGACTGGTGAGGGTGCTGATGGAGGCATGTGGCAAGATGCAGTGGGCAGAATGTGACCTGTGACTCAGGATCTGGGATTTTCCAGATTCCTTCATCCCAGTGAGTGTATTAAACGAGACGACAATAGGGAGTAGCTGATCCTTCATGAGGTCCAGGTCATGCTATCATGCTAAGAGAGGACAAATGTCACTGAGATCTACAGCCCCACTTTCCTTTTCTGGATTTAAGAAAAGCTGGAACAGCCGGAACTTTCTTGACATTTTTCTTTGTATAGGCATACCCAGCCACATTCATGACCATTCTGATATTATTTAAAATATATTGCTCACCAGGCTATAACATTTTCCCCTTTGGACTATAATAGATTTGAATTATATATAAATCACATTTATTCAAATTTATAGCTGTAATTCATTGAACATTATTACATTTTTAGATCATAAATATATTAAGTAAATTAAATCCTTACATTGATTTGTTCTAGGGGGGAAAATATCCCAAATTCAAATATATTTTATAGAGACCTCTTCATTAAGACCCATTTATTAAACAGGATAAAGACAAATCATTCAGATGAGGGAGACCATCAGCATAAGATCATAATGATATCCAAAGGATTCACAACCTTGTGGCTAATTATGTAATTATTGCTAAATGCCGTCCAGTTGACTCACAGCCACACTGCATAGGGTTTCTAAGGAATGACTGGTGGGTTTAAACTGCAGACTAGTGCTTATCCTACAGTGCCACACCAGGAGCTCCTGGCTAATTACTGTACATGGAAAACAAAGAAAATTGTCACAAAATCAAGATTGGCGGCAGTTCAATTCATCACTGTAACAAATTGGACTGTGGAAGCAGGAAGGAACCGATTGGGATATGAACACTACTGCGATTAGAGACGGTTACAGGATTGGTTCTGGGATCCTCCAATCACCTTGGTCTGGTGTATGACTCATGAGCAGGCAGCTCTGGTAGCCCAATTTCCATTAAGGGCATAATCAGGAAAGTCCTCGGCAGACAACACTGCCATTGCTGCCTGGTCAGAGTTATAATCTATTTTCAAACATACTCTGCCTCAGGGCAAAGGTTTTTACAGTGCCAGTTAATAACGGAGGCTGAATTTATGTCAATACGCATAGTGAATCCCACTGTGAATCATGTTGTTGAGTGTCCGTTGAGTGTTAGTGATCCTGTATAGGGTTTCCGTGGCTGTAAATCTTTACCGGAGTAGATGGCCTTATCTTTCCCCTGTGTAGCGGGGTTGGTGGATTCAAACTGCTGACCTTGTGGTTAGCAGTCCAATTTGTAATGCAATGCGCTTCCAGCGGTTCTTAAGGTTTCCATGTTGTTGTTGTTGTTAAATGCCATTGATTCCGTTCTGACTCATAGAAACCCTATATAGGGTTTCCGAGGCTGTTCATCTTTGCTGAAGCCGAAAGCTTCGTTTTTCTCCTGTGGCGCAGCTGGTGGTGTCAAACCGCGGACCTTGTGGTTAGCAGTACAGTGCTATTCCCTAGGGTTTCCACTGTTGAGTTGTTAAGTGCCGTTGAGTCAGTTCCGATTCATAGCAACCCTGTATAGGGTTTCCGAAGAGTGCCTTGTGAGTTTGAACCACCGACCTTGAAGTTCAAACTGACCTTGCTGTCCAGTGCGTTATCCGCCAGCGTCACACCAGGACTCCATTTGTTGTTGTTGTTGTTAAGTGCTGTAGAGTCGGTTCCGACCCATAGAGACACTGCATAGGGTTTCCAAGAAGCAGCTGGTGAGGTTGAACCGCCCACTTTGCGATTCAAATGGACTTTCCAGTCCAGTGCATTAACCCACAGCGCCACACCAGGACTTCATTGTTGTTGTTAGGTGCCATCGAGTAGATACTGACCCATAGCGACCCTGTATAGGGTTTCCAAGGAGCAGCTAGCTGGTGAGCTTGAACCACCGACCTTGCAGTTCAAACGACTGTGCAGTCTGACGCATTAGCCCACAGCGCCACACTAGGACTCCATGTTGTTGTTGTTATGTGCCGTGGAGTCGGTTCCGACTCATAGAGACCCTGTACAGGGTTCCCGAGGCTGTAAATCTTTACGGGAGCAGAAAGCCTCATCTTTCTCCTGTGGAACCGCTGGTAGTTTCGAACTGTTGACCCTGAGGTTAGCAGCCCGATTCGTAACCACTATGCTACCAGAGTTCCTTCAACACTCCATGTTGCTGTTAAGTGCCGTCGAGTCGGTTCGGTTCCGACCCATAGCGACCCTGTATAGGGTTTCCAAGGAGCAGCTGGTGAGTTTGAACCGCCGACCTTGCAGTTCAAACGGCTTTGCAGTGTGGCGCATTAACTCACAGCGCCACACCAATACACCTCAGGACTCCAAAGCCCTCCGCAAATCAAAGGTCTAAAATGTAAACGCTAATGCAGATTTTTTTTTTCTCTCTCTCTTTTATAGTTTTATTTAGAACAAATTTAACTTGCATTTTCTTCGCTGCGTAGTCTGGCATTGGGGTTGGTGATCTGAAGGCTAGCTGGGCTGCTCTTTCCACGATGGCTTTGTGGTTCTTGGAGGGAACGTTGAGAGCCATCTCTGCACAGTTAACATTTATTGCACAATCAGCAGCACT
The DNA here is from genome assembly GCF_000296735.1 of Chrysochloris asiatica. Classification (NCBI taxonomy): domain Eukaryota; kingdom Metazoa; phylum Chordata; class Mammalia; order Afrosoricida; family Chrysochloridae; genus Chrysochloris; species Chrysochloris asiatica. The sequence goes on from NW_006408907.1 coordinate 1,502,052, forward strand.
TTCAGCTCTTTGACGTTGTGGACCAGGAACTTGTGGAAGCAACTGGGCAGCATGTGTTTTGTTTTTTTGGTATTCCCATAACCAATGTTGGGCATCAAGTTCTGGCCCTTAAATCTTCTCGTACCCTATGTCAGTGCCTCTAGGCTTGCGGCAATTTCACTTAATTTTGACGCAATGACCTGATTGGTGCTGGGTGAACTTCTTGGTCCTCTTTTTGACGATCTTGGGCTTCACCAGGAGTCTGAGAGCAGCCATGATATCAGTGGAGGTTGACTGCCTCCGCAGTAGGCAAAGCCAAGGAAGAGAGATCTAAGGCAGATTTTGATCAAACATTGTTGTTAAGTGCTGTCAAGTGGGTTCCGGCCCATTGTTGTTGTTGTTAAGTACCGTGGAGTCCGTTCTGACTCATAGCGACCCTGCACAGGGTTTCTGAGGCTGTAAATCTTTGCAGAACGCCTCATCTTTCTACAGCGAAACGGCTGGTAGTTTCGAAATGCTGACCTTGAGGTTGGCAGCCCGACTCGTAACCACTATGCTACCAGAGCTCCGACCCATAGGCTTAGACAAATTTGCTTTATGTAAATGCTGTAAATCATTTTTATTCTCCTCAGTACCTTTACTGCTTATCAGAATATCAAGATAACATCTGTACTTGCTGTTTTGCTATGAATTATAAATACAATTAATTTACATGTGGTTCAAATGCCCCACAGCCATACAAAGTGAAAGTCCCTTTTCTGACAACCATTCTCCTATCTTATTCCTGTTAGCCGTTTATTCTGTGGTTGCATATATCTTTCTATGCGTATGCTAATACACATATGTGCGTAGTACATTAGTTTATTCATCAACTGTTTTTTTCTTTTCTTTTAACATCAAAATGGAAGCACGGAACAACACTGATCTGCTTAACAAGATGCATGCTTTAAAAAATATTTTTATTAAGGTGTAATTTAGATAAGAAGTCCTAGTGTGGCACTATAGTATAGGCACTAGACTGCAAGGTTGGCAGTTCAAACCCACCAGTTGATCCTCGGAAAACCTATACAGGGTCGTTATGATTTAGAACTGACTTGACTCAGGCACTTAACAACATCAACAACAATTTAGATAAAGTAATATTCACTCTTTTTTTTAAGAGAAAACTTTCTATGATGAATTGAATGAAGTTTTACAGATCAGATCATCAGTTTTTACATTCAACAAATCATGTACTTTGCTTCATTACAATGATTGCAGTTACCTCCATGTACCATCAGTTAACCAAATTTACTTTAACTCTTGCATTTCTCCCTGTGTCTCCTGCTACCCTGATGTTTCCTCTGCCAACCTTTCTCTTGTATATTGCCTACCCTGTCACCCATATTAACATGTTAACCCTCTTGCCTGTGAATAATCCCCCCAATCTCTAACCATCATAGAATGTTTCTTTTATCAAGAAAATCTTTTCTTAAATTTTTACAACAGTGGTCTCATGCAATATTTGTTCTTTTGTGATTAATTTCACTCAGCATAATGTGCTACAGGTTTATCCATGTTGTGAGGTGTTTTGCAGATTCGTTGTTATCCTTCAACATTCCATAGTGTTCCATTGTATATGTACTAAAGTTTGTTTCACCATTCTTCTTTTGATTGGTATTGAAGCTGTCTTCATGTTTGTTTGTTTTTAAGTTTTTCTTGTGAATTGAGTGAAAGTTTACATCATTTTTACATTCAACGAATCATACACCTTGTTTCATTACAATGATTATAATCCCCTTCATGTACCATCAGATAACAGTATTTCTCTCTATTCACTTTAGCTTTTTTTTTTTTTTTTTTAACCACTCAGGCATATATAATAATTTATACCACCAAATGGCACATTCTGCAAGTCTGTCTCCTGGACTCCAGCTCTCAGTCCTTTTCTTCCCATGAATCTAGAGTCCTCAGCTGCTCCCTCTCTCCATGTCCCCATCTCAGCCTCCTTGCTGCTTCTCTGGATAACGTCTCTCTCATTCCGCTTGTGCTTTTCTCCCTTGATGGTCCTAGGGCCCTTTGTTTCTGGAATGTAAGATGAACTACTTCCCCATTTTTTATACAAAACTTCTACATTTACAATTGTGACAGTCGCAAATAGTCATGAAAACAATTACTCACTATTGAATCATAAGAATCTTATCCCCATCTCTTTTAACCAGACCCATCTAGACAAGATGAAAACTTTTCAGTGGGGACTCTTTCTCCCTGCCCCCCACCACACTCTTATACTAAACTCCCTCTTGAAACCTTGTAAGCCAGTCGCTTTATGCCTTTATTGCCCTCTCATTTTAGGTAGCCAATATCTAAGTTGCCCCTTCCTATCTACCCTGTGTACAGAGGGGATAGCCTTGATACTTGATGTGAAGACTCTGTCCCTCTCTGTTGGTATTTAGAGTTACTACCTCCAGGAGTATGGGTCACGTTCATCAAATTGTAGCAATTTACCCTCGTTTCCTTTATCAAAAATTGTTTGTTTGTTTTTTGTTGTTGTTGTTTATCTTCCACTAGTCGAGTTCTGATTATCAAGCCATCGAGGCTAGGTCAAATGGGTACTATCTGCAAGTTTGAATATTCTTGTGCATCTCCCATCACTTCATGTCAGCTGGATGCTTAATTCTCAGCTCTAGCCCTCTGTGGCTATGTCCTTGTCCATGGGCTCAGGTGTCTCCAGGTCTCACCACACTTTGAACCAACCAGCCCTTCCTCTTCTCTCTTTCATCTCTAGGTCAACGGGAGTCTATGAACTGTGGTTGAACTCAGCCCATTTCTTCATTGCTGCCTTCCCTCCTCTTCCACTTACCAGTAGACCAATTTGGTCGTCAGTAATCTTACATGCCTGCTCATGTGTTCCCTTTGAGTTTCAGTCTTAGAGGGGGTGTCTTCAACTTTTTGATGTGTCTCTTGTAGACAGAAAATTGAAGGATCCTGTTTTCTTATCCATTCTGCTATTCTCTCTCTCTTGACTGGTGCATTTAAATCATTTGCGTTAGTGTAATTATCAATAGGTATGAATGGACTGTTTTTATTTTGCTGTGTATGTGTGTGTGGTGCTGATGGTTTCTTTATTCCACAAAATTTTCTGTGCTGAGTTAATTTTGTTTGTGGATTTTCTTTTCATTTTCATTTCTGTTGTATTAATGTTTACTAAATCTTTCTGAGTTTCCTCTTTTTTATTTAGATGTGAAGTTGTATTAATTTTCTTTTAGGTCACTCTGTAATTTATTAATTTCCCCCATTTTAAAACAGTTTGTTTTATCTTGATACTTAAACTCCTTGTCATTTGGAAGATCTGTGCCTGCACCAGTCCCTCTTTTTGCTTTGTAACTGAATCCATTATAAATTGATATCTCTGGTTCCTTATTTTCAGTCTTGTAGTGTTGCACCGTAGGATAAGCACTAGACCTCAAGGTCGGTTTGAACCACAAGGTTGGCAATACAAACTCACCAGCTGCTCCTCAGAAACACTACATAGGGTTGCTATGAGTCAGAACCAACTCGACAGCACTCAACAACAACAACAGGTTTGTTTTACTTTAAATACTTCTAAATCTTTACTGAGTTCTGGGTGGTGTTGCCATGTATGTTGATTTCAGGTTGTTGTCTGCTGTTGGTGGTGGTTGTCAGTCCAAAGAACAACCTTTAGTATTTTTTGTAAAGCTGATCTAGTTCTTACAAACTCCTTGAATTTCTATTTATCAAGAAATGTCCTAATTGCATTGTTGTATTTGAGGGACAGGTTTGCTGGGTATATGATTCTTGATTGGCAATTTTTCTTTCAGAGTTTTGTACATGTCATCCCATTGTCTTCTTGCCTGCATGGTTTCTGCTGAGAAATCAGAGCTTAATCTTATTGGCTCTCCTTTGTAGGTAATTTTTCATTTTTCCTGAGCTGCTCTCAGGATTTGTTTCTTGTCTTTGGTTTTGTAAAGTTTGATTATGATATGTTTTGGTGATTTTCTTTTGGGATCTATACTGTTTGGGGTTTGTTCAGCTTTCTGTATGCTTATCTTCTTGTTTTTCATAATGTTAGGGAAGTTTTCTTCTTTGTCAACAATTGTTTGACAGTTTTCCCTGTGCTTTTCATTGTCTCTTCCTGTTCTGGAATTCTGACCACCTGTAAGTTATTTCTCTTCATGATGTTGTTCCACATAACTCTTAGACTTTCTTAGAAGTTTTTCATTCTTTTTTTTCTAATTGTTTTTGCATACTTGCATATAAACATAAATTGAGAGATTTATTTTTAAGCTCAATAATTTGGGCTTCCATTGTTTCAGATTTACTACTTTTCCCTTTCAATGTATATTCCATTCCTAAAATCTTAGTATTAATCTTCTGGATTTCTAATGGTAGGTTTTATATTGCTTCAAAATTTGCATTTATTTTGTCTACTTGTTCTTGTATTGTTTTCCTGAATTCTTCTAAACTTTTCTCTGTGTTCTCCTTGCTTTCCTCAATCTTTCTGTCAATCCTAAGAAAATACCTAAATATTATTCTTTTGAATTATTTTATTTTTCAATTAGTTTAATTACCTTTTATTCCTCACAAAAGTTTTCTGGCTCTGCATCTTGGTCATTTGTTTGAGCCATTCTCTCTTGTTTCTTCATGTGAGCTAAAATTATCTTTTTCTGGGGCATTGTGGAGTTGTTGTATTTATATTTAATTGATTGTTGTATTCTGATGTGTTCTTAGACCCTCACCAACTGTCTACTTTGGGTTTAGTTAGGAAATGGATGTGTGTACATTGTTCTCCATTTGCCATTCAAGCACCTCAGTTTAGGGTAGGTTTGGCTGGTGTTTGCTGTTGTCTATCATTGATCAGGTGGTACAGAAGCTGGTATTGGCTCTTGCCCATTGGGTGGAGCTGCTTACGCTATGGTTGTGGCTGGGCTGTATGAGCATGGTTGTTCTCTCCTGTGGGGTGGGAAAGAGGAGAAACTCTCCCTCCACACACAGAAGAAAACAAACAAGAAACCAACAATGAAATGAGAGCGAGAGAGACAAGGACGCAATCAGAAAAATAAGAATATAGTAACTAAAATGGAGTTATGTTGTTAATTTTTGTGCACTGTCGAGTTGGTTCCAACTCATAGCGACTCTGTATGTGAGTTCAAACCACTGACCTTGCAGTTCAAGCTGACCTTGACGTGGGATGCTTATCCTATGGTGCTATGAGTTGTAGAAGAGAAAAAATAAAAGGAAGACATTTAAAAAGAACACTTAGAAAAACCGGGAGAGGGAAGATGAAAAGAGAAATCAAAAGTAAAAAAGGGAGAGGGAAAATGAGAAACAGAAGAAAAGAAGGAACACAACAGCTGAAATAGAAAGAATAAAATTCAAGGGAATTGAAAGAGAGGAAGCTGAGGAAAAAATAAACAAAGAAAAACAACAAAACAATGAACGGGAAAAAAAGAAAAGAAAAGAAAAACAGTGCATCTGTTCAACCCAGAGAGAAAACTGGGGCCTCCTGCTTGTCAAGAAGCTCACAAGGTGGGTGCGGGAGGGACGTAACAGCAACGTTCCTGGTGGAGGTGGAGTTCTTATAGGCCTAGATGTTATCTGTGTTCAGCACACTCAGTCAGGAAGTAGTTTGTGGAGGCCCTTGATGGAGCTGATTTCAGTGTCTGTTAGGACCACAGGATAGCTGGGGACTGGGTGGCTGGTTATGGGGATTTCTGCTAGATTAATGCTGGTTTGGTGGCTCTGAGGGTTCTGTAGGTCTTGAGTCCAGTTCACCAGAATCCAGGTTCCAAAGTGGTGCAGACTGCCCCCATCTCACACTGGTGTGGTCTCCCTCTCCCACCATCCCTGCTCAGCTTCTCCTCCTAGCAAGCACTCAATCCACTTCTTTAACCTTTCCTCTGAAGTTCAGGGTTTAAGGATTTTCATCTGTGTCACGGCACATAACCAACCAACCAACAACTGTTTCATTTGGTACCTTGTATAAGGAGCTCTGGTAGCATAGTGGTTACAAATTGCGCTGCTAACCTCAAGGTCAGCAGTTCGAAACTACCAGCTGTTCCGTGGGAGAAAGATGAGGCTTTCTGCTCCCGTAAAGATTTGCAGCGTCAGAAACCCTGTGCAGGGTCACTATGAGTCAGAACCGACTCCAGGGTACCTAACAACAACAACAATCTGTTGTAGGAGTCCTGGTGTGCTGTGGGTTAATGCACTGGACTGCAAAGTCAGTTTGAACCTCAAGGTCGGCAGTTCAAGCTCACCAGGCTGCTCCAGAAAACTGATACAGGGTTGCTAGGGGTCAGAGCCCACTTGATGGCACTTAACAAACACTCTTTGTCGTAGAGGGTCCATTTAGTGTGTTTGCCAAGTCTGCTAACTTGCTGGAAGTCTCCAAATCACTCTTTTTGATGTAGTTTTATAAGTTTTAACAAATGTGCACAGTTGCTTAACCACTAGTGGTGGTGGTGGCTATGTTCTGTGGAGTCGGTTCCAACTCAGCGAGCCTGTACAGGGTTTCCAAGGCTGTAAATGTTTACGGGAGCAGAAAACCTCATCTTTCTCCTGTGGAATGGCTGTTAGTTTTGAACTGCTGACCTTGAGGTTAGCAGCCCGTCTGATAACCACTACGCTACCAGAGCTCCTTTGCTTAACCATTACCACCACCAAAACATACAACAGTTTTTTCTTGCCAAAAAAAATTCCCGTGTGCACCTTTGGAGTCAGTCCTTTTCCTCCATTACCAGCCTCTGGCAATCTGTTTTCTTCCATAGTGGATACTAGCCAAGCTGCTAACTTCAAGGTTATCAGCCGTTCTTCGGGAGAAAGATGAGGCTTTCTGCTCCCATAAAGATTTATGAAAGGTCTCAGAAACCCTATGCAGGGTCACCAAGAGTTGGAATCGACCCCGCAGAACACTACCACCAGCAGTGTCCTTTTGGAGCCCTGGTAAGGCGCTGTGGTATAAAGCACTGGACCGCAAGATTGGTTTGACCCACAATGCTGGCATTTCAAACTCACCAGCCACTCCTTGAAAACCCTGTATAGGATTGCTGTGAGTCGGAGCAGAGCCGACGGCACTTAACAACAACAACAACCAATGCCCTTTTCTCAAGAATATCATAAAAATGAAATAATATGTTATAGCGTTTTTAGTCTGACTTCTTTCACTTACCGTAATACATTAGATGTTCATCCATGCTGTTTTGTGTATCTGTTGTTTGTTCATAATAATTTCTGACTATTATTCCATTTTATGAAGGAACAATAGCTATTTATTCATTTCATTAACTGACTTGATGGCACTTAACAACAATAACAACAGTCAGCGATGTTTGGATTGTTTTAAATTTTGACAATTATGAGGAAGAAAAATACAAACATTCAAGTAGTGTTTCAGGGAAATGTTACTAAAAGCAAAATCATCTCTGATCCCAGAAAACCTGTGCACAAAACTTGAAGAGAAATAAAAGTTGTATTATCGGATAAGCATTAAAGCAGAATGTCAGGCGTCGTGTTGTTGTTATGGTTATGTGCCGTGGAGTCGGTTCCAACTCATAGCGACCCTGTACAGGGTTTCAGAGGCTGTAAATCTTAACGGGAGCAGAAAGCCTCATCTTTCTCCCGCGGAGCAGCTGGTAGTTTCGAACTGCTGACCTTGCGGTTCGCAGCCCAATTCGTAACCACTATGCTACCAGAGGCGTCATAGCATTACACTAAACAAATTGCAAAGACAAAAAGAAATCTTAACAATATAGATGTTTTGGTGCACAAAACCCAACTGTTGTAAAATTACAACAAATATTTTAATTTCAGATTAATAATACAGAGAAGCAATTTTAAAAGGAAAGAGAAAGTTGATATGGATTATTGCAGTGAGAGATACCAAGAGACCATAAGAAGAAACTTTCAGCTACAGCTACAAGTATTGGAAGTCATGCTGCTCTTTTTGTAGTTTGTGGGTTAAAAATTCTGGTAAAAAATGAGGTAAGGATGTTAGTCCATTGTTAATCAGGAATGGCCACATGATCATACCAGACTAGTCCTTAGGTAATCTGCAAGTTATTTTTACAAGGGGAAACTTAGCTTTCATAAGATATTTAGGTCAGTGACCTTTACAGTATAGATTTTAATGGTTTGGTTTCTTCCTTCTAAGCAATCACACCCTTTGAAAGTATATAGAGCTGGCCTGGTATGTCACATAGTAAAATCATCAGTGCCTCTTAATAACGTCAAAACACAGGCTCTTCTGACATATTCATAGGTGGTTATCATTAGGTGCCTTTGAGTCAGTTCCTACCATATGTATAACAGAACAAAATGCTGCCTGGTTCTCACAATTGATATGCTTGAACCCATTGTTGCTGCCAGTGTGCCAATCTCTCTCCTTTAAGGTCTTCTTTTTTGCTGACACTCCATCTTCTCTAGGGACTGGACCTTCCCAATAACATTTCCAAAATAGGAACATTATAATCGCTCTCAAGGAGCAATTCAGCTGTACTTCTTCCAAAACAGATTTGTTCATCCTTTTTGGCAGTACATGATATATTCAGTTTTCTTGGCCAACACCATAATTGCAATGTACCAATTATTTTACCATCTTCCTTATTCATTGCCCATTCATAGGTAAGGGTGTACAATCATTACATTGCTATTTTAAAGATAATTGTTAATTTTCGCATCCTTTTGGTTAGAGAGAGGGCTAGGCCACCTGAGTTTATACTAAGTTCCTTTCTTGAAAAGAATAGGAAGGCCTGGTGTGGTGCTGTAGGATAAGCACTGGACTGCTAACTGCAAGGTCGGTGGTTCAAACCCATCAGCTGCTCCTCTGAAACCCTATACAGGGTTGCTATGGGTTGGAACCGATTCACAGTGCTTAACAACAACAACAACGCTGGCAATATTTATATACTTTTTAGAAAGTGAATTCTAAAGAAAGCAATGAAGAAGGAGAGATCCTTCCACTTTTTTTCTCCAGGGGAATTTACCCATTTATTTTCCATTTGTATCTGTACTTACTGTAGGTTTTAGTGTGGATGTAAGTTTTAATTTCTACTTAGTAGGGTTGCTAGGTCACATATTAAGTGCATGTTTAACTGGAAAGAACCCTGTTTGCACAGTTGTTAAGCACTTGGCTGCTAGCCAAAAAGTTGGCAGTTCAAATGTACCAGCTGCTCCATGGGAGAGAAGAGCTGGCATTCTGCTCATATAAAGTCTTGTGAGCTTATGGGATGAGAAACTGCCAAACTGTTTTCTAGAATGGTTGAACCATTTTGCATTTCTACCAGCAATGCATGAGGGTTCTGCAAGCTAGACAGACCTTGATATTGTCAGTATTCATTATTTTAGCCTTTTAAATAGGTGTGCTGGACTGCAAAGTCTGTTTGGACCACAAAGTTGGCAGTTCAAGCTCACCAGCTGCTCCTCAGAAACCCTATACAGGGTCGCTATGGGTCTGAGCCAACTCGACGGCACTTAACAACAACAAAAACAATAGGTGTATAGGTAGTGCAGTGATTTTGTACGATAAACACTGGACTGGGAACCACAAGATTGGTGGTTCTAGCATGCCAGTCGCTCTGTGTGAGAAAGATGAGCTTTTCTGCTCCCACAAAAATTTACAGCCTCAGAAACTCTTTACTAGGTCTCTATGAGTCTGACTCGACTCGATGGCACTTGTTGTTAAGTGTCATCGAATTGATTCCGACCCATAGTGACCCTGTATAGGGTTTCCAAGGAGCATCTGGTGAGCTCGAACCACTGAGTAATATCACATAGTATTTTTCTAACAGTTTTATTGAACTACATTTGACATTCAATAAATTTTACATACTGAGTGTTAAATGTGGTTTAATAAAACTGTTAGGAAATATACAGTTAGGCCCATTTTAGTATCTGTGCATGACTGGAAAACCCTCATCAAAATCAAGATATCGAACATACTCATCACCCATCCTTTCTTTTTTAAAAAAAAAACTTTTGTGGATTGAGTGAAGGTTTACAGAGCAGATAATCAGTTATATATTCAACAAATCATTTTATTACAAAGATTGCAATGCCCTCCAGTACCATAAGTTAACAGCATTTATCTCTAGTCACTTTAACTCTTGCATTCTTCCCTGTGTCTTCCACTACCTTCATCTTTCCTCTGCCAATCTCCTTCTTGTTATATATTACCTTCCCTGTCACCCATGTTAACATGAGTCTACCCTCTAGCCTGTGAATAATTTCCCCTTCCCACTTACCCCTGGTAATCATTATAGATTTTTTTTTAACTTTTTACATCAGTGATCTCATACAATATTTGTCCTTTTGTGACTAATTTCACTCAGCATAACATCCTCCAGGTTCATTCATGTTGTGAGGTTTTTCACAGATTCATCATTATTCTTCATGTAACCCATTCACTTCTGTGTAATTATCAATAGGTATGAATCAATTTGCTGTGGGTATTGTGTATGTGTGTGTGTGTGTGTGTGTGTGGTGCTGCTGGTTTCTTTGTTCCATATACTTTTCTGTACTGAGTTCATTTTGTTTGTGCATTTTCTTTTCACTTTCATTTCTGTTGTGTTAATGTTTACAAAATCTTTCTGATTTTCCTTTTTTATTTTGATGTGAAGGTATATGTATTAATTTACTTAGAGGTTACCCTGTAATTACCTTTTCCCCCATTTAAAACAATCTGTTTTATCTTGAATCTACTTGACTTCTTCACCATTTGGAAGTTCTGTATCTATACTATTCCCTCCTTTTGCTTTGTAGTTGACTTTATTATAAATTGACATCTCTGGTTCCTTATTTTCAGTATTGTAGTTTTTTTTTTTATATATAACTTTAAATAATTCTATATCTGGACTGAGTTCTAGGTAGTGGTGTCATGTACATTAGTCTCAGGTTGTTGTCTTTTTCTCAGTCCAAAGAGCAGCCTTTAGTATTTTTTGGAAAGTTGGTCTTGTTACTACAAATTCTGTTAATTTCTGTTTATCAGGAAATGTCCTAATTTCACCCTTGTATCTGAGAGGCAGATTCTTGATTGGTAATTTTTATTTCAGAGTTTTGCATATGTCATCCCATTGCCTGAAGTTTTAGAGAAACAGGCATCTTGACCATTTTGGCTCACTAATGCCTAGGATGTTGATCTTTATGCATTTCCTTTCACTTTAACAACTTGCAATTTTCCTAGATTCATACTTCATCCATTCCATGTTTCAATTATATCTTAATTTGAGTTGCGCCCCATCAGCAATGAAGGTCCCCAAAGCTTTGATCCATTCACATCATTAAGGTCATGTCTACTTTTAGGAAGAAGTTCTTCCCAAGTCATATTTTGAGTGCCTTCCTACCTGAGGGGTCATCTTCCAGCATGTTCTGCTGCTATCCGTAAGTTTGTCAATTGCTGAACTTTCAGAAGTGGCCTGCCTCTCCTTCTTTCTAGTCTGTCTTAGTCTAGAAGGTCTGCTTAAATCTGTCTATCATATGTTCCCTTGCTGGTATTTAAAATACCAGAGGCACTGCTTCCAGCATCACAGCAACACACAAGCCATCAGAGTATGACAAACTTGACAGACAAATGGTGGATGGCAGTGGGTATTGGGATATAATTTACACACCGTAAGACCTACCATTTTAAGAATCCATTTCAGTGGTTTTTAGTACATTATAGAGTTGTGTAATCACCAGCACTACTGAATTTTAGAGCATTCTCAACACCCAAAGAAAGACCTCATACCCATTAGCATCAACCCCCTGCCCTAATCCTGAAACCCAAAACACCCAAGCCTATTGCCATGGAGTTGATTCTGACTCATGGGGATACTATATGTTACCAAGTAGAACCCCTTCACACACACTAGAGTGAGTATTATCCGAAAAAAGGGGAAATAACAAATTGTTGACTAGGATGTAGAGAAATTAGAACCCTTATCCACTGCTGCTGAGAATGTAAAATGTTGCAGCCACTGTAGAAAACATAGGCAGTTCTGCAAAAAGTTAAACTGAATTAGCATATGACCAACAATTTCACTCCTAGGTAATAACCAAATGCACTGAAAGCAGGAACACATCAAGTACTTGTAAACTAATGTGCCCTGCAGCCCAATTCACAATAGCCAAAAGGTGGAAGCAACCCAATTGAACATTAACAGATGCATGAATAAACAAAGTGTGACAAATACAAACAGTGGAATATTCTCATGGTGAATTTAATTATTGTTACTGCACACTTAAAAATGTTTACAACAGTGCTCTCACTAGAGTGCAGACTGTACCACGTGACACTTTCAGAGAGGGTGACATAAAAATGACTGACGTTATTGTGTTGTTTCAGCAGAAATTTATTTTTATTAAGGTATCTTTGTAGTTAGTTATAACAACAAAACATTTTCACAAGCCCAATTTACATGTATCAGAATGCCTACAAAGCTCAAATTCTATGCTAATTTACTTTGTGAGCCTTCTAACGTGCTGTGGTCAGAGCTGTCATTACAGAATTGCACTGACTCTTGGAATCATGTGGTTTCTTCTGTATGCACTATAAACATGCTGCTGTTTTCATTGTTGCTGCTGTTTTTATAGTTAGCGATCTCATCAACATTTCTGGTGTTTTTGTGGCGCTGTGGGTTAATGCGCTGGACTGCAAGTCGGTTTGAACCGAGAAATTGGCCGTTCAAGCTCCTTGGAAACACTAAACAGGGTCACCATGAGTTAGACTCAATTTGACAGCGCTTAACAACAACAACAGCTATAATATTGTTGTAAGAAGGAAACCTGATGGTGCAGTGGGTTAAACATTGGGCTGCTAATTGCAAGTTTGGTGGTTCAAACTCGCCAGCTGCTCCTTGGGAAAAAGATGAGATCTGCTCCTGTAAACATTTACAGTCTCAGAAACCCTACAGAACAATTGTGTTCTGTACTACAGGGTCTATATGAGTCAGAATTAACTCAACAGCACTGGGTTTTGGGTTTATTGTGGTAAGTTGTATATGTGAATATATATCAATAGATATTTTCTGAGCATGAAGTAGAAATGAAAGGAAAAAAAACAAAACAAAACAAGCCCACTGTCATCAATTCGATTCCAATGCACAGCAACTCTATATACGGCTTCTGAGACTGCAAATCTTTACAGAAATACACAGCCTTATTTTTCTCCTTGAAGCATTTGTTGGGTTTGAACTGCTGACCTTGTGGCTAGCAGCCCACAGTACCACGAGGATTCCTTAATTAAAGGAAAAGGAGTTTTTTTTTTTTTTAAAGCTTCTGCTTAGTTACTAATAATGTAACTAATAATTTGGTGATTCAGTGTTGATTTTTAAAACCAATTTGTTGTTGGTATTCATGTAACCTAAGAAAATTGACATTTAAGTACTTTACAACTATATTATCATATGTTGTTGGTGTTGTTGTTAAGTGCTCTTGAATAGGTTTTTTTTATAGGATTTTCAAGGAGAAGCTGGTGAGCTTGAACTACCAGCCTTGTGGTTCAAATGACTTTGCAGTCCACCGCATAAACCTACAGAGCCACACCAGGACGCTGTTGTTAAGTGCCATCGATTCGGTCCGTACTCATAGCAACCCTGTATAGGGTTTTCGTGGAATGGCTGGTAAGCTTGAACCTCCGACCTTGTGGTTCAAACTGACCTTGCAGTCCAGCACATTAACCCATGTTGTGATTTTAAAAAAAGAAAGAAAAAAAAAAAAAGAAGAAAAGAAATGGCGTCCTGGTGTGGTGCTGCAGGTTAATGCACTGGACTGCAAGGTCGGTGGTTCAAGCTCACCAGCTGCTCCTCGTAAACCCTATACAGTGTTGCTGAGTCAGAACCGACTCAACTGCACTTAACAATAACAATTAAAATTGATACTAAGGATTCTGTATATGTGGTACAAGAGGAGGTCCAGGAGTTGGGGGTGGGGTGGGGAGTGGCTGGGGGTAAGGGAGGTGGGGAGTGGGCACCGGGTGACATGAATCCTAGTGATGCAGCTGAGCTAAAATAGCAATTTTTTGCAATACATTTTTACCATGATAATTTAAAAATAAGACAAAGTTAGTGTGAACTTTAAAGAGAGCGTACTAAACTTTTTTTGTAAAAAAAGGAGCAAAATAGAAAGATGTTCAGAATTAGAAAGAAATTCAACTGTTCTTGACTCATTTCCCCAGGCATTTTGGCACTGAGAAAACAGTAAGCATCCACGGCAGGGAAGATTTCAGATTAAGGGGGAGGGGAGTGGTGAGTGGGAAGAGGAGGTGTTGTGGTTAAGTGCCGTCGAGTCGGTTCCGACCCATAGCGACCCTGTACAGGGTTTCCGAGGGTGTAAATCTTTAGGGGAGTAGAAAGCCTCATCGTTCTCCCGCGGAGTGGCTGGTAGTTCGAACCGCTGACCTTAAGGTTCGCAGCCCGATTAGTAACCACTACGCTACCAGAGCTGTGGAAGGTACTTGATTTAAATTTGTGGACATTTTGCTCATATGGATATTTTTGCACTAATTGTTTAGCTTGATTGCTGAGTTATTTGGAATTAAATTTAGCGCACTGAAGTCCTGGCAGAGTGAGATTGCAGGGAACAGAGGGCAGGAAAAAACATTCCGGGAGAAGCAGCAGAAATGGCCAACAATTCCTAAAGTAAATGCTGCCCTTCCCTGGCAGGCAGATAAAGGCTCAGGGCTCTGCAAAGAGGGGAGAGTGACAGGCCCCGAAGGTGGCGATGGTAAGTAAACATGGGTAGAGGAGAAGCGGGGTGAGGGGTGTCGACAGGAGTGGGCACGGGGTCAGGGCGGAGCCGCTTGGCCACGAGTCATCACGTGACTGGCCAGCGCGCCTACTCGCGCACCTCCCTCTCGAGTCAGAGCGGCCCTGGCGCGTCCCTCCTCGGTACTGTTCCCGGAGGCCCTGAGGGCGTGCTGGCTAGAGACAGCCCAGGGAACCAGGAGGCTGAAGCGGAGCAGGTAAGGAAGCCGGAGGCATCCCTGGGCTGGTGTGGGAGCGCGAGCATGGCAGGGAGGCGGGCTGGCAGAACAGCCTCCCAGGCTTCTGGCAGCCCGGACTCAGCTGGTCCCGGGGTGCAGCCCGCATGTCCACTGCGAACCGGTGCGTGCGGGTGCAGAGCATGGGAGGTCTCTCCCGGCCCTGCGGGAGGGTGGGCCCCAGGCCGCGACCACTGGCAGACACCTGCCTCTCCCACCACCGCAGGCTCCCCCAACAACCCGCTCCGCCCCCATCGTGCATAAAATGGTGGTTTATGAGGAGGGAGGAGTGGTGGTGGGAGTAAGTGGGGAGGCTGGCTGAGTCCGAGGGTGCTAAGGGCTCAGCGGCAGCATTTCCCCTCCTTCCCCCACCGCCCACATCTGCAGGTCTGAGGTTCCAGACAGCGCACCTGGGGGTAAGGATCCTGAGGAGGAGGAGACTGCCTGGATAGGCCCAGGTTGGTGCTAGGGACCATGGGGATGGTGGGGGAAGTGACGAATCTAGAGAACCCAATCTGAGACCTCTGTTCCCCGCCTCCCGCCCCCCCCAGCCCCTTTCTCCATTTTGGTGCCTGCAGCGGTCTGGTGATGGAGAAGCAGGAAAAATGGTGGG
This sequence comes from Chrysochloris asiatica, assembly GCF_000296735.1. Classification (NCBI taxonomy): domain Eukaryota; kingdom Metazoa; phylum Chordata; class Mammalia; order Afrosoricida; family Chrysochloridae; genus Chrysochloris; species Chrysochloris asiatica. Next base: position 1,517,600 of record NW_006408907.1, read on the forward strand.
CTTAGGGGAGGGAGGGGAGAGGACTGGGAACCCTCTAGAGGGCGCCCTAGTCGCTCAGGTGGGAAGAATGAAATTAAAAAAAAACAACACAAACCTCTGAATACTTTAGAAATTAGAAAAAAACCACACAAACCTTTCAATGCTCTGGTGCTATAGGATTTGCACTGGACTACTACCCGAAATGTTGGCTTGAACCACAAGTTTGACGGTTCAAACCCTGCAGCTACTCCTTGGAAACACTATACAGGGTCGCTATACATTGTAACTGACTCAACAGCACTTAACAAGGTTGGCAATCCAAACCCACCACCTGCTCTGTGGGAGAAAGATGAGACTTTATGCTCCTGTAAAGATTTAGTCTCGGAAACCCTGTATAATGTTCCTGTGAGTCAGAATAGACTCCAGTGGGTTTGGGGTTTGGAATGGTGAAAGGTGCATAGTAGGACCTCTGTCCTCAGTGCTGTTTTGCCTAGGAAGCATTCCGCCCCTTCTCTTGCTTTGTTTCATAGGAGTCATGGCATCCAAAGAGGGACAATCAGGAAAAAATCTCAATGTGGAAAATGTCCTCCAGGAAAATCAAGGAGGGGAGCAGGTCCCCGTGAAGAATGAAGAGGAAGGCCACACTTTGGGAAGGGGTGAAAGCCGGCAGTTTGAAGGAAATGTTAGACGGGGACTTGTTTGGCGACTTGCCCATAATTTCCGATGGGGTCTATATAATAGGCATTTTGGCCACAGTGAAGTGGGAAATGATGTACAAAGGCTCACAGAGCAGATGATGGAAGTCAGGAGAAAGATTAAAGAGCGTCAGATGAGGCGCTATATGGGCTGTCAAATTCCTGAACCAGACAATCATGATGACTTTTGCCTTATACCTTGAATACTATGATTTTCCCTCAAGTTAATAACGTGGCTTCTGCCTTACAACTTGTGTTGCTGTGGTTCAGTTTTCCTGTCAACTTTTTGGTGTTTCCATTTACCAGTTTCAAATTAAATAATCATTTTGTGTCAGTCTAAAAGTTTCTGTCAGCAGGGCATTTTCAAATACCCATTTTTAAAGAAAAATACAAATTTCATATTGCAAAATTAATAAAGCATTTAAAAAGGCAATTGTCACCAATTTTAAGAATCTGTCCCATCATCTTCCTCTTACATTCCAGTCCCTAATTTACCTTCTCTCTGTTACCTAGGACTCAAAATCTCAGTTGTCTTTGAGTATTATTTTTCTTTGTCCCCAACCAATCAGCAAGGAACATTTATATCCATAATTCTATATTTGATAATCATTTTAAGGATGTCTGTCTTAGTGTTTTTAAAGATTGCTAGTATGGCTGCTTTACACACTAGCACTGGATAAACACTGGACTGCTGACCAAAAGATTGGCAGTTCAAACCTACCAGCCCCTCTTTGAAAACCCTGTGCAAGGTAGCTATGAGTTGGAACTGATTGGATAGTACTTAACCACCAGCCTACCATCTTCATAAAAATATTTGGGGACGTTTTTTTAAAAAAAAAAGCAACAACTCTTTATTATGAATTGAGTGAAGGTTTATAGAGTAGATCATCAGTTTTACATTCCACAAATCTTACCTTATGTTTCATCTCAATGATTGCAAATCCCCTCAATGGAACATCACTCATCCCACTTCCTCCCTTTGTTTTCTTGTTTCCATTCTCTCCCAACTCTTCTCAATTTTGTCCTCGTCTAAATTTTGCCCTTTTAATCGTGAATTGGTGACCATTCTATGATGGCTATGCCCCACTAGAGTCACCCCTCTATATACCAATCTATTATTTGACTGAAAATAGAGCAATGGGGTGAGTTCAGTACCAGACCTGAAGAATGAACAAAGCCTGTCTTGGAATTTCACTTACCTGACCAGTTAAGTGTCGTTGAGTTCATTCTGACTCATAGAAAGCCTGTATAGGGCTCCTGAGAAGTAACTGGTGGGTTTGAACTGCCAACCTTGTGGTTCAAACCTTGCAGTTCAGTGCTTATCCTACAGCGGCACACCAGAACTCCATCTGACCACTAAGCCTGGTTATTTTTTTATGATTCTGAGTTTTGTTCCACGTTCTCTCCCACTCCCACCAGGAGTTTCTAATGTGATCCATTTCAGAGCAGTTGGTAGTGAGCCGGGAACCATCTAGTTCTGATCTGAGGACTGTGGAGATTGATGTTCATGTGGTCCATTAGTCCACTGGACAAACTGTTTCCTAACAACTTCAATTTTCATCACTCTTTCTTCTGGACAGAGAAAAACCAATAGTTACATCTTAAATGGCTGCTCAAGAGCTTTTAAGATCTGGGGGCCTTTCTGAGAATGTATCTCTCACACCCATCATCTAGACTCACAGTAGGGCTCCAGAATTTACATTTTTAACAAGCTCCTCAAGTAATTCTGATGTATATCAAATTCTGAGGAATGCTGATGTGTGTATGTATCTATGCATCCATATGTTGTTAGGTGCCGGTGAGTCGGCTCCGACTTAGCCATCGTATACACAACACAACAAAACACTGTCCGGTCCTGTGCCATCCTCACAATTGTAATTAGCTTTGAGCCCATTGCTGTGTCAGTCCATCTTGTTGGGGGGCCTTCCTCTTTTTCGCTGACCCTCCACTTTACCAAGCAGGATGCCCTTCTCCAGGGAATGATGTCTCCTGATAATATGTCCAAAGTATGAGAGACGAAATCTTGTCATCCTGGCTGTACTTCTTCCAGCACAGATTTGTTTGTTCTTCTGACAGTCCATGGTACTTTCAATATCCTTACCCAACACCATAACTCAAATGCACCAATTATTCTATGGTCTTTCTTATTCATGGTCCAACTTTCACATGCATATGAGACTATAAAAAATATCACAGCTTAAAATGAGGAACAAGACACCGGGAATTGATGGAATAAAAATTGAAATCTTTCAAGAAAGTGAGGCGGCACAAGAGGCACTCAATCATCTCTGCCAAGAAATTTGGAAGACAACTATCTGGCCAACTGATTGGAAGAGATCAATATTTGTGCCC
>NW_006408907.1:1521729-1528456 GCF_000296735.1 Chrysochloris asiatica
GGAGGGAACAGTCGCTGGAGAAGGATGTCATGCTGGGTAAGGTGGAGGGTCAGAGAAAAAGAGGAAGGCCCCTAATGAGAAAAATTGGCCAGGTGGCGTCGTTGATGGACTCAAGTGTGGCAGCGGTAGTGAGGTTGGCCCAGGATCGGACATTGTTTCGTTCTGCTGTGCATGGGGTCGCTATGAGTTGATTCTGCCTCGATGGCACCTGACAAAAACAACAACAAAAGTGAGGTACACTTTAGCCCTCAAAATGATATCTTTGCTCTTGAACGCTTTAAAGAGGTCTTGTGCAACAGATTTGCCTAATGCACTATGTTGTTTGATTTCTTGACTACTGCTTCCATAAATGTTGATTGTGGATCCAAGCAAAATGAAGTCTTTGGCAACTTCAATCATTTGTCCGCTTATCATGATGCTATTTTTTGGTCCTAGTGTGGCGCTGCAGGATAATGCACTATAAAACAAGGTCTTTTTAAACCACAAAGTTGGCGGTTCATATCCACCAGTTGCTCCTTAGAAACCCTATACAGGGTCACTATAAGTTGGAACTGACTCAACGGCCCTTAACAGCAACAAATTTAATGGTCCAGTTGTGAAGGGTTTCATTTTCTTCATATTGATGTGCAACCCATACTAAAGGCTGTGGTCTTTGATCTTCACCAGTAAGTATTTTAAGTCCTCCTCCCTTTGAGCAAGCAAGAGTGTATCATCAGCATATCTCAGGCTGTTAATGAGTCTTTCACCAATCCTGTTGAAACTTTCTTCGTAGAATCAATTTTTTTCCTTTGTATACCATCTGGTGATGTCCATGTGTATAATCATCTTCATGTTGTTTAAAAAAGGTATTTGCAGTGAATGAGTTGATCTTGCAAAATTCTATCATGTGATCAGCATCATTTCTATCAGCAAGGCCCTATTTTCTAACTACAGTTGACAGAATTCTTCAGTTTCATCATCACTGGCTTTAGTGGTTGGTGTGTGTCTTAGGCAGGGTTTTCTAGAGAGCAAAATCAGTGAATATACATAAATAGAAGTTTATTATCTTATAATTGTAGAGTCCCAGGTCCCTAGCAGAAGAGAGAAAGAGAGCCCCTCCCATGTGTCCATTATATTGGGAGCAGGCCACACCCCCAAGGAAGCATCCCTTTAATTGATTGGTTGTTCATAGCCACTCATAAACCTCTGGAAATCTTGGCCTAGTCAAGTTGACACAAATTCCTAACCATTACATTCTGCCCTTCTCAACCTGACACCTATAAACTGTATGCATAATCTCTAAGTAAAATTGTAAAGTTATACTTGCGCCTAACACAATATAGCTAAAACACGTACAACCAAAAAATGCACTGGCCCCATTTTCATCTTAAATGTCACAAATCAACAAAGCAAAAGTATTTGATGAACATGTGCAAAACAAAATAAAACAAAATGTATTCATTTAAAAGTCCAAAGGGCACATTCTGCAAGCCAGCCTTCTGTCTGTAGGAACACAGCCTTTACCATAGCTACCCTGTTTTCCATGACACTGTCTCTGTAGCCCTCTCTGCTGTCGCTGTTTTTCCAGGTAGGGAACCCAAGCTCTACTCCTGCTATTCCTGAATGATGTCCTGGGAAAGTCTGTTCCTGAAATGAAAAAGAACTACTCCCCCCTTTTAGTTATACATCTTCTACGATTCAACAGTTTTGAGTGGCAACAGCAAAGACAATAAAAAGTTAAAAAAAAAAATTAGTAGGGATACAAACAATTTGAACAACATGAATGAACTTCAACTTACTACGTTGATATAATATACAAATCAAACAAAAAATTAAAAATTGAGACAGAAAAAATGGGGGGCTATAAAGGCAGGAAGTAGCTGGTTTACAGGTTTTCATGGTAATGCTTAGTTTTAAATGAGGGGATACAGTAGAATCCTAACTGAATAGTTTTCCTCTTTTCCAAATGAGTCTGGGGAGAGGGGGTGAGGGAGATGCCAATAGGATTTTATGATTTCAATTGTTTGTATCCCTACTAATTATTTTTTTAAACTTTTTATTGTTAGTTGAGTGAAGGTTAACAGAAAAGATCATCACCTTTACTTTCAAACATTTTGTTTCATCTCAATCTCCTTTCTGCAATAACAGTTATTCATTTAAATGTCCAAAGGGCACATTTTGCAAGCCAGCTTCCTGCCTGCAGACATACAGCCTTTCTCAGTCCATGGACCTTGAGTCCACAGCTGCTGTATCTCTATGCCATCACCTCTGCCACAGTCTCTGCTGTTGCCACTTTTCTGGGTAGGATCTCATGCTTCACTTATGCTCTTCCTTCTCGATGGTCCTGGGATCCTCTGTTCCTGAAATGAAAGATTAACTGATGAACTACTCCCCTCTTTTAGATATATATCTTCTGCAATTATAGTTTTGACAATCACAATCCTGCTAACAGTTACAATTTGCGTCATAAAATCCTATCATTCTCTCACAGTGCCATACCAGGACTCCTCCACCCTATATTAAGGCCTTTAAATAAGTCAGACTTGAGAACCAATTTAGAAAATTCATCCTTGTAGTTTTGTTACTCTAGAACCCCACTCTCTCCATACCACGTCTTAGGCCAGGTTTTCTAGAGAAACAAAATCAGTGAAACATACGTATGTACATATATATAGAGAGAGGTTTGTTGTTGTCATGTACTGTGGAGTCGGTTCCGATTCATAGCGACCCTGTACCGGGTTTCCAAGGCTGTAAATCTTTACTGTAGCAGAAAACCTCATCTTTCTCCCACGGAACAGCTGGTAGTTTCGAACTCCTGACCCTAAGGTTTGCAGCCCAATTCGCAACCACTATGCTATCAGAACTCCTTAGAGAGAGGTTTATTATCTTACAATTGTAGAGTCCCAGATCCCCAGAAGAAGAGAGGGAGAGAGCCCCTCCCATGTGTCCATTATATTGGGAACAGGCCACACCTCTAAGGAAGCATCCCTTTGATTGGATGCTTATCACCACTTATCATAGAGTTAACTATGTGTGTATTAGGTTTCATCACCATGGGAATAAGCACATCCCAACTGCTAAACTTCTGAAAATCCTGACCTAGTCAAGTTGATACAAAATCCCAACCATTACAGTGCATAAATTTGAATAATAGTGGTATTAACTAACTGGTCTTCTTTGTGGGTATATGGATATTATTCTATCACAGACAGCATTGTACTTCAAGATAGATCTTGAAATGTTCTTTTGACAATGAATGTGATGCCATTCCTCTTGAATTTGTTGTTCCTGGCAGAGTAAACCATATGATTATCTGATTCAAATGCATAGGATATCGACCTTTTTGTGTTCCATTTCATTTTTGAGACTCTCCGATTTTCCTAGATTCATGCTTATTATTAATGGGTGCTTGCAGCATACATATTGTGTCATATTAAGTATAAATAAGTAAAATAAGAATGAATATATTAATTCAGTCAGCAAAACATTAAAAAAGAATGTATAAGGCCTTAAAGAAAACTGATCATCTGAATGGTAGGGATAGTGACATGATCCTTCCTGAAGGTTGCATACAGTCTAGGGATCTGGAGGTTATGCCCCATTGTCAGCACCACACCCTGCATCTCATTTTATTATTGTTGTTAAGTGCCATCTAGTCGATTCCAACTCATAGCAACCCTACATATGGTTTCTGAGGATCAGATAGTGGATTTGAACCAGTGACTTTGCGTTTAGCAAAGCAATCCAGTGCTTATCCTACAGTGCCAAACCATTTTATCCTTATGGCAATAGATAAGGTTGGTGCTGTTTTCTCCCTTTACAGATGAGGTCACTGAGGTTTAGCACCTGAACTACTCCCTGCTGTGTATCTTGGGAGGAGGAATCAGGCCTATGCTGTTTTCTATAGGACCTTTTAGTCAGCAGTTGCAGAATACCTGACATAACTTTGAACAAGCTAAGGAAGAAGGTCAAGAGAGAGACGCCACAAGACTGAGGCTGTGGATGAATTAACTTTGTTTTCCTATATTTCCAGTACAGGCACTTTAATTTTAAAACATTGTTTTTGTTAAGTGCCGTCAAGTCGGTTCTGACCCATACCAACCCTGTATAGGGTTTCCAAGGAGTGACTGATGAGCTTGAACCACCGACCTTGAAGTTCAAACCAACTTTGCAGTCCAGCACATTAACCCAAAGCAGACAAAAATCTTAAAAGATATTCCAGTCTAGTATTCTTCAAAATTCTGGTCACCACCGATTATGGTTTGTAAAATTAATTTTGTGGGTTATAACCAGCTGTAGGATGACCACTGGACTGCTAACCACAAGGTCAGTGACTCAAATCCACTAGCCACTTCTTAGAAACCCTATACAGGGTCGACTATGAGTCATAACCAACTTGATGACACTTGCTAACAACCAGCAATTAATACAACAACAACAAAAAAAAAAACCATGCAGAGTATATCACCCATGAGTACTGCAAATAATTCTTTGGAGAAACTCATTTAAGTTTTAAAGATAGGAAGCATGTTTTCCATAGAAATATATTTCTCAATGTTGGTGACAGTCAAAATGTGGAATCAGTTCTTCAGTCCAAATTTCTTTTCACAGATGAGGCATACAGGTAGGAAAATGATTTTTCCCAAGGCCGTGCAGCTAGTTAGTGGTAGTAGAGCTGGGACCAGTGCCCATGCCTCCCCATTCCTAGCTCAGAGTGTTTGTCTCATCACAGAACCTCTCTCCACAAGACATTATTTGGAAATTTTGACAGCATGTACTGATTGCCAGTTGATGTGTATGAACAAATGGGTAGCTTATTAAAAAAAAAAAATCTACCTCAGCATATTTATTTGATGTCCATGTATATTATTTCGTCATCTAAGCGCTTTTCTTTTTAAAAACTTTTTATGGTGAATTGAATGAAGGTTTACAGACAAGATCATCAGTTTTACATTCAACAAATTATACATGTGGTTTCATCTGAATGATTGCCATCCCCTCCATGGAACAACAGTCATCCTGCTTCCTTCCTGTGGCTCCTATTTGCCTTCCACTCACCTTCCCATACCTTCTCAACTTTATCCTTAGGTACATGACGCCCTTTTGATTTTGAATGATTGACCATTCCAGGGTGAGCATACCTTGCTAGTGTTGTTGTTCCCCCCTGTATACGTATCTACTGCTTGGCTGAAAAATTGGACCACGAGGGTATCATCCAAGCTTTTGCATTTTCAACTGAGAAACGTCTATGGAGAACTCTGCCACTAATAAAATTTGGGGCTGGTATGAACTCCTACCCTCTGTCTAGAGGAAGCGGATGCTGGAGAGTCTGATCTGCAAAATGCACAGTGGAGGTGGGGGTGGGGGTGGGAGACTCATGTTGTTAAGTGCTGTCGAGTCTGTATAGGATTTCCAAGGAGCAGCTGGTGAGCTTGAACTGCCGACTTTGCAGTTCAAATGGCTTTGCAGTCTGGCACATTAAGACACAGTGCCACAACAGGACTCCTCATAGGCACTCTTTTTTAAAAGGCCAGCTGGTTGAGTGGTGTTTATGAATAGCTATTTGGTTGCTAGGCTAGAGAACAAACAAATTCTTAAACTTGCCAAAAGCAGAGTTCAATCTGCTCCTCTAAAAGTGTTTGTAAGGATCTCTGGTAGCGTAGTGGTTACGAACCGGGCTGAAAACCTCAAGGTACGCAGTTCGAAACTACCAGCTGTTCCACGGGAGAAAGATGAGGCTTTCTGCTCCTGCAAAGATTTACAGCCTTGGAAACCCTGTGTAGGGTCACTATGAGTCGGAACTCCACGGTACTTAACAACAACAACGAAGGTGTTTGTGTAATTTAGCACCTGTGCATATGGTGGTGGTAGTGGTGGTGGTTATGTGCCATGGAGTCGGTTCCGACTCATAGCGACCCTGTACAGGGCTTCCGAGGTTGTAAATCTTTACAGGAACATAAAGCCTCATCTTTCTCCTGTGGAACAGCTGGTAGTTTTGGAACTACTGACTTTAAGGTTCGCAGCCTGATTCGTAACCACCACCCTACCAGAGCTCCTTCCTTATGCTTATATAGCACCAAATTTGTTGACTTTGATGCTAGATTCGCATTCAGCTTCCTTTTCTGGAGAAAATGACAAGATCTCTGTGTCCCTTTTCAACTTTTTATTTTGAAAAAAAATTAAAACAAAAAATTTTGAGAATAAACACTCATGTACTCAATACCTTCATCTAGATTAGATTCACCAGTTAATATTTTTCTTTATTTCTCTATAGACAAGGGGGTTTCAAAAGATCTTGGAAATATGGAATTAAAAAATAGACTTCTTCCATGAACTTTTTGAAGCCCCCTCATGTGTGCTCTGTGTGTGTGTGTGTATATATATTTTTATAACACCAAACCCACTGGTGTAGAGTCAATTCCAACCCATAGCAACACTATTTAATATTTTTGAGAGTAAATATTTATGGGAGCAGACAGACTCATCTTTCTACTATGGAGTGGCTGGTAGGTTTGAAGCAAAGACTTGGTAGTTAGCAACACAATGCCTAACCCACAGCACTACCAGGGCTCTTTATATATGTGTGTATGTATATGGAGTCCTGGTGTGGCACTGTGGGCTAATGCGTCAGACTGCAAAGTCGTTTCAACTGCAGGGTTGGTGGTTTAAGCTCACCAGCTGCCCCTTGGAAACTCTATACAGAGTCACTATGTGTAGGAATCAACTCGACGGCATTTAACAACAACAA
>NW_006408907.1:1528577-1533343 GCF_000296735.1 Chrysochloris asiatica
TTCTACTCCCGTAAAGATTTACACCCTCGGAAACCCTGTACAGGGTCGCTATGGGTCGGACCCGACTCGATGGCACTTAACAACAACAACAACAACAACATATATATATGTGTGTGTGTGTGTGTAAGCATACATGTTGTTAAGTGCCACCTAGTCAGTTCCAACTCAGCAACCCTGTATAGGATTTCCGAGGTGCCACTGGTGGGTTTGAATCACTGACCTTGTGGTTAGCAGTACAGTGCTTGTCCTTCAGCGCCATACCAGGACTCCATGTATATATGTGTATGTGTGTGTATAGGGTCCTGGATTGGTGCTGTAGGGTAAACACTTGACTGCAAGGTAGGCGCTTAGAACCCATCAGCTGCTCTGCGGGAGAAAGATGAGGCTTTCTGCTCCTGCAAAGATTTAAAACCTCGGAAACCCTATATAGGGTTGCTATGAGTTGGAACCAATACAATGTGGCACTTAACAACAGCACATATATAAAGGCAAGTAAAAAAATACTGCTACAAGATCATAAAAATATCAAAATGTGAAGGCATTGTTCCTCAACATAAATAAATCCTCCATTTATACATTTCTGAAGATAGTATGTCCATTTCTCTATCATTTCATATGGGTGATTTTCAATTTATAAAAAGTCAAAATGGCACCTTGGGTATCCCCAGAGCGCAGAAGTTATGTTCCTTTTAAAGTTTATTGTGGCTATCATAATACTTGGGAGCACGGTGGTTCCATAGGATAAGCACTGGACTGCAAACTACAAGGGCAGATTGCAAACCATAAGGTTGGCAGTTCAAGCCCACCAACTGCTCCTGGGAAGAAAGATGAGGCTTTCTGCTCCTGCGAAAGATTACAGCCTTGGAAATTATACAGGGTCACACTATATATACTTAACAACAACATAATACTTAATTTTGCCTCCTAACAGCAAGGTCACTCTCTTAAACAAGCACAATACAATGATCACGTTCTGGAAATTTACTACTGATATAATACTACTATTGGAGTCTTGGTGTGGTGCTGCAGGATAATGTACTGGATCGCAAGATCAGTTTGAACCTTAAGGTCAGTTTTTCAAACCCACCAGCTACTGCTCGGAAACCCACAGGGTCGCTATTGGTTATAACAGGGTCGCTGTAAGTTGGAACTGACTTGATGACACTTAATAACAATAACACTATTAGTCAATTGACCATATTTATTCAAACACTGCATTTAGTTGGTATATCTTTTACTCTAGAACGGGTTTCTAGCTTTCTTCTTTCTCTCATGAAATTGATATTTTAGTGAGGATGTGGAGCAACTGAAACGCTCATATTTTACCAGTTGGGTATAAAATGGTACAGCCCCTTTGAAAAACTGATCATTTTCTAAAAATATCAAAAGCTCACCTTTTTTTTATGGCCCAGCAGTTTTAAGAATATATATGAACAAAAAGACTTGAATAAGCATGTTCATAGCTGCTATATTTATAACAAACAGAAATGGCAACCACTTGTATGTCCAACACTATCAGAATGGATAAACAGATCGTTGTATATTCAAACTGTAGGATGCCATAACCACTGTCATTGAATTGATTCTCATGGCGATCTTATATGACTGAGTAGAACTGTTCCTTTGGGTTTCCAAGACTGTAAATTTGGAATCCATTTTTTACAGGAGCAAAGGGCCTCATCTTCCTCCTGTGGAGTAGCTGGTTGGTTTGAACCACCAACCTTGTGGTTAGCAGCCCAACATTTAACCCACTATGCCACCTGGACTCCTTGGAGAACACCACACAGCAATACTAAGAATGAATGAATTATAATACCCAAATCTATGAAGATAAATCTTAAAAGCATTATACAGAGTGAATGATTCTAGCCACAAGCGTATCCACTGTATGATTTCATTTATATGAAGCTCTACAACAGATAAAACTAATTTTAATGGGTAGAAATTAGTGAGTGGTTACTTGGGGCTGAAGGAAATGTCTTGTTTAACTCATCTTAGAGTCCTGGCGTGGTGCTGAAGGTTAATGCACTGGACTGCAAGGTCGCTTTGAACTGCAAGGTCGGCGGTTCAAGCTCACCAGCCACTCTTCGGAAACCCTATACAGGGTCACAATGGGTTGGAACCAACTTGATGACACTTAACAACAACAACAATTGTATACACTTAAGATCTGTTCATAACACTGTATGGAAATTTTAACTCATTAAAAAAAATTATTGATAATACCTGGAGGGGCTAACACCTGACTGACACAAATCCAAGTAGAAAAAGGCAACAGTTGTGATGTAAGAGGAGGAAGTAACATACTTCCCTGAATCCTCACAGTAATAAAGATGACCAGTGTACATATTGATAGACTAGTGACCACTGTTATTCTATCTGTGCATCTAAATAAAGCTTCAGGCATTAAAAAGGCACACTGGAAATGAGCTCAATTCATAGTATTACTCTCAGGTAGAAGATACTAAACACACAACTTTACTCATAGGTAGTGTGGATGTCAATATTAAACACAAGTTTTGCCCCTGGAATGGAACTTTCTTTATTCTCTCGTTTATTTTCTTTGTAGGGCTCATTTTTTCTACATTAACCACACTTCATTATTTCTGCTAACCATAAGATCATTGATTCAAACCCACCAGTGGCTCCTTAGAAATCCTGTACAGGGTTGCTTTGAGTTGGAACTGACTAGGGGGCACTTAACAACATGTATGCTTACATACACACACATACATATATATATATATATATATGTATACATATACAGGGTTGCTATGAGTCGGAACCAACTCAACGGCACTGAACAACAATTGTAGCCTGCAATGTAGTTAACTTTTTCATTGAAAAAATTTCCTTCTTCATTTAAAACTTTTGTTAATGTCAAAAGTTGTTAGTGATTCTTGGGGCACTAGAGGCTCTATCGGAAGACCCTACAAACAGTCATTTTGGCTCTGTCTTCAATGAAGACACCTGACTCCGCTTGGGCGTATCAGATTGCTGTTCAAAGAGATATATACAGGGAAATGGTAATGGTAGATTCGTTGAATGGGCCTGAACTTGGTTCCACGTAGTTTATCACTGGAGTAGTCATCTTAATTTTTATCTCTCTCTTGTTTTTGTCTTCATTGTAGCTGTTCAGTTTTGTGAAGCCTGTCCATAGATTCAAGGGACATGCTGACGCACTTGGTTAACCCATAGTGTCAGATCTCATAATTTCTGGGCTGGGGCCTCCCAGCCAGGCGTCTCCAGGGTTTGGGCGACCACACCCTCTGTGGTCCTGGCATCTGATGCGGTCACATGGGTCGGGGCGGTGCAGACGCTTGGAGGAAAGAATCAAGGCAAGCTGTGCCGCGAGGACTCGGACCAGAAGTCACCACGCCTTGCCTGCTGTGGGGCCGCCCCATTGTGTGTGCCCCACCTGGGCCCCTGAGGCCTCAAGTCTTTTATCTCATTAAAAAAAATCATGTACATTTGAATATAAGCATCATGAAGGTGGGAACTTTGTTTTGCTCACTGCTAGTCTCAGGATGTGGCACTGCGGGTTAATGTGCTGGACTGAAAAGTCGGTTTGAACTGCAAGATGGGTGGTTCAAGCTCACCAGCCACTCCTTGGAAACCCTGTACAGGGTCTCACTATAGGTCGGAACTGACTCGATGGCACTTAACAACAACAGTCTCCATGGGTATGGCGTTGTAGGGTAAGCACTGGACTGCTAACAGCAAGATCAACAGTTCAAATCCACCAGCCACCCTCAGAAACCCTATGAAGGATCTTTATGAGTCAAGACCAACTTTATGGCACACAACAATAGAGAAGTCTGAGGACCTAGCCAACTTCCAGGGCACTTAACGTTTCAATAAATGATGGAAAAGAGAGACGCCGCCCTTGGAAATCATCTACACCACAGATGTCAAATGCATAAGAGATTTTTACCCTTAACCCTAGATAGTATAGGTATCTCTTGTATTTGAACCTTGATTTTAGTTATCTATTTCCTGGGTTAATAAGATCCCTGCTGATCATTTACAGGGTTCTGAAATGAGAAAACAGCTGTTTAACACAGTTTTTTGGTTTTGTTTTTCCCTGATTCTAAAACTTATGGTTTACATGCCTTTTCCATACTGCCTCCACTTTACACGTAGAACCTCCAGGATTTAGGGACAGATGGCTAAGACTAATGAGTCTATGCAGGGTCACGACTATAGGGTTGGATTTATTGTGGTTTAAGTGGATAATTATAGCAGGCAGTTGAATATAGGCCCTCAGGAGAAAAGTCTAGGATGGATAAATGGATTTTAGCTAGCACTGTGTCTGACATACATTAGGTTTCAAGTAAGTGTTTGAGTAAATAAGTGAAATATAAATTTGGGAAGCTCTAGCAAGGTCCGTTTGAACTGCAAGGTAGGCGGTTCAAACTCACCAGCGCCCCTTGAAAACCCTATACAAGGTTGCTATGAGTCAGAACCGACTCCACAGCACTTAACAACAACAACTACAAATGCAAGGAGTCCTGCTGTGGTGCTGTAGGATATGCATTGGACTGCTAACCGCAAACTTGTAGGTTTACACCCATCAGCTGCTCCTTGGAAACCTTATATAGGGTTGCTATGAGTCAGAGAGACGCGACAGTACTTACCAACAATATAACAAGCAAATACAACTGACAGTATATCCTGATGGTGCTGCAGGATAAGCACTGGACTGCTAAACACAATTGAAACCCAACTGCTCTATGGAATAAAACATAAAAAAAAAAAAAAAAAAA
>NW_006408907.1:1534282-1536084 GCF_000296735.1 Chrysochloris asiatica
AATAATTGTTATCAGGACTGTGTGTGAGGGTCTGAAATGGAAAGGTAGATGTTTTATAACAAGGAGGGGAGTGATTAACTTTTCAATCTAGGAGTGGAGATCCCTAGGACCATCAAAGGAGAAGAGCAGAGAGCGGGACCCTACCCAGAGAAGCAGTGATGCCTGAAATGGAGCCAGAGATGATGATGTGGAGCGATCGAGCAGTTGGAGACTTTAGATCCAGAGAGGGAGAGCAACTGTGTGCTGAAGACCTGGGGTGTACAGGGGAAGGACTGCATGGAGGGGATTGCAACCATGGCAATGAGACGATATACGATAGAATGAATGTAAAACTAATGTTCTCCCATTTAAACTATCACATAATTCACAATAAAACATTAAAAAAAAATAAAAAATAAAACAAAACAAAAAGAACATTATCCAGATCAGTCATGAGGTACAATGCTGTCTATGATAGGATAATATGCACCTACAGGAAAGACCAGTTAATACCATAATTATTCAAATTCACGTACCAACCACTAAAGCCAGTGAGGATGAAATAGAAGATTTATACCAACTTCTTCAATCTGAAATTGATCAAATATGCAATCAAGGTATATTGCTCATTACTGGTGATTGGAATGCAAAGGTTGGGAGCAAAGAGGAAGGATCAGTAGTTGTAAACTATGACCTTGGTGATAGAAATGATGCTGGAGAATGCATGATAGAATTCTGCAAAATCAGTGATTTGTTCATTTCAAATACCTTCTTTAGAGAGCATAAGAGACATGGACCTCACCAGATAGAATACATAGAAATCAAATTGACTACATCTGCAGAAAGAGACGATGGAAAAGCTCCATATCATCAGTCAAAACAAGGCCAGGGGCAGTCAGTGGAACAGACCATCAATTGTTATTGTCAGGTGCCATCCAGTCAATGCTG
Source organism: Chrysochloris asiatica (assembly GCF_000296735.1). Classification (NCBI taxonomy): domain Eukaryota; kingdom Metazoa; phylum Chordata; class Mammalia; order Afrosoricida; family Chrysochloridae; genus Chrysochloris; species Chrysochloris asiatica. The sequence goes on from NW_006408907.1 coordinate 1,535,210, forward strand.
ACTCATAGGAACCTTATGCACAGCAAAACGAAACACTGCCCGATCCTGGGCTAACCTCACTATTGCTTGAGCTCACTCATGCTGCCACTTGGCCAATCCATCTCGCTGGGGGTCTTCTTCTTTTTCTCTGACCCTCCACATTACCAAACATGATATCCGTCTCCAGTGACTTGTCCCTCCTGACAATATGTCCGAAGTACAAGAGACGAAATTTGGCCATCTTGGCCTCCAAGGAACACTCTGGCTGCACTTCTTCCAACACAGATTTGTTGGTTCTATGGGCAGCCCATGGCACTTTCTATATTCACCTCCAACACCATAACTCAAAAGCCTCAATTTTTCTATGGTTTCCTTATTTACTGTCCAACTTTCACATGCATCTGAGGTTATTGAAAATACCATGGCTTGGGTCAGGTGCACCTTACTCCTCACACTGACATCGTTGCTTTTCCACACTTTAAAAAGGTCTTGTGAAGCAGATTTGCCTATTGCAATCCTGATGTGGCACTATAGGGTAAGTGCTAGAACAAAGGTAGGTTTGAACCACAAGATCAGCAGTTCAAACTCACCAGCCTCTCCTTGGAAACCCTAAACAATGTTGCTATACATTGAAATCCACTCCATGGCACTTAACAACACAGCAAACACTTGAGGGATTTAGTTGCTTTCATTTTAGTGAAAGTTGCTGTTTTTGTTGTTAGGTGCCATTGACATCTCTGCTCTTCAACATTTTAAAAAGGTCTTCTGCAGCAGATTTGCCTAATGCAATACGTCGTTTGATTTTTTAACTGCTGCTTCCATGAGTGTTGATAGTTAATACAAGAAAAATGAAGTCCTTGACAACTTCAATCTTTTCTCCATTGATAAGAATGGAT
>NW_006408907.1:1537090-1570211 GCF_000296735.1 Chrysochloris asiatica
AGATAGAGATATAGATATGTATCTCGCCACCTTGTGACCTAAGATAGAACTGCAGCAAATGAAATAAACTGATAAAGATCAGCGGCAAGAAGGCAGCAAACAGGCAAAGCTTCTAAATCAGAACACACACACAAATTTGACACTTATACCAGGCTCTTCTCAGAAGAAAGATGGTATAGGAAACAAATGAGGAACCAGAAGAGCCAACAGTCCCTATCTCAGTCAAAGAAACAGGTGAAACGGAATTATACTGTTCTCACCTTTATCATTTTTTCTAATTATAAAAGTTACTTACACATGCTCCTTGAAATAATGAAAATTAGAAATACAGAAAAAGGATAAAGGTAAAATTACACAACTCCTATAAGAACACTACCTAGAAATATTCACTTAAAATTTTTTTTATATTTATTCTTCATTTATGTGTTATTGTTGCTGTAAGGGTCATCAAGTCAGTTCTGACCCATAGCAACACTGTGCAGGGTTTCCCAAGAGTGACTGGTGGGTTTGAACTGCCAATCTTACCGTTCAAGCTGACTTTGCAGTCCAGTGCATTATCCCGTAGCACCACACCAGTTTCAACTGACTTTTTCATGAAACACCATTTTAATGATCTATTCCTGCATCATATTCTACAATTTAAGACATTAGGATTTTCTTCATAATTTCTAATTTTCTGTCAAGTAACTAAATAAACTGAAAATGAGAGAGTATTTTTCTCATTCTGCAGGTGAACAAAACAATCTGGCTTCACATTTCTGATATGCCAAGAATTTAATTCTAGCTAATACTGTCCCATTATACTAGGTCCAGCCTTTTCAATGAGGTATTCAAGGCTTGGCAACTGATGGTTTCAAACCTTCACAGTACATGGTACCCAACAGGAAACCATGAGCATTCATTCAACATCCCTCTAGATGATAATCATAGTGATGATATTGATGATAATGGGGTTAGTGGAGATGAAATTTTCTACTTGTGTGAAAGAGGATTGCCCCTGGGAAACCACTTGAATAGTCTAGTATGCAAGAAAGTTGTTAAGTGCCGTTGAGTTGGTTCCGACCCATAGCGGAATAAGTTTGAACCAGCGATCTCGTGGCTCAAACTGACTTTGCAGTCCAGTGCATTAACTTACAGTGCCATACCAAGACTCCAAGAAAGGAGATGAGAGGAAAAAGCAGGGATTTTGCATTTGGAAGAGTAGTGTGGGGTCACTACTTGTTAATTCTGACAAACAATTCTAAGATGGGTATCATTATCACTTCTATATAAGTGACTAAAGAAAACAGGCTTAAAGAGGGTATGTGACTCATGTAAGGTCACATACTGACAAGGGGAAGCACTCGGATTGGCTCCCAGGTTTATCTGGCTCTAATAGCGTAGTAGTTATGAATCAGGCTGCAAACCGCAAGGCCAGCAGTTCGAAACTACCAGCTGTCCCGCGGGAGAAAGATGAGGCTTTCTGCTCTTGTAAAGATTTACAGCCTCTGAAACCCTGTACAGGGTCGCTATGAGTTGGAACCGACTCCACGGCACATAACCACTACCCACCAAAGACCATAAGGAGCTCTGGTAGCATAGTGGTTACATATAGGGCTGCTAACCCCAAGGTCGGCAGTTTGAAACTACCAGCTGTTCTGCAGGAGAAAGATGAGGCTTTCTGCTCCCATAAAGGCTGACAGCCATAGAACCGACTCTATGATACTCAACAGCAACAAAGACCATAATCTTTAAACATTTTCCTTAACCCAAGAATTTGGATTTTTTTTTTCTTTCATGTTTTTGTCCAACCAGTCCGTTAGTAGGTCAGAAAAGAGATAATAGTTCCTCAGATTATAGACCTAAAGAGCAAAGCTCACAATGGCATTGCTTCCTCCAACAATAATGCCTCAAAAAGTTCTCTTCATGCCAAGTCACAGCTTAATTATCGTAGCCCCAAGTCATGGGCTGGGTGTGCAGACAGGAGGTGCCACCCCTTTTCTCCGGAGTTATGGGACCACAATGCCTATGCCAGGAGTCTCCTGTACTTGTGGGCCTGAGCTGACTCGAAAACCAGAAGCACTGAACCCATTTGACACAGAACTGACATCCCTGTAGAACCACCAAAGCAGGGCTGGTTACAAGCAAGTCTCTTCAGGGAATCAGAGAAAGGTGGGCTTAGGAGGGATGAAGGTCACCATCTCATTACAATTCTTTAGGAGCTGTTTCACTGGACTTTGAGAAAAGTGTCAGACCTTCATACTTCAACCCTAAGTTATAAAGTCAAGCCCATATTGCAGCTGGCTCTAACAAGGAACAATGCTTCAAACTTTTACATGTAGTTTTATTTCCATCACAAAATCTTCATATTTTGAAGCAAAAGTGATAAAAGATATAATAAAATTGAAGAGAGTTCATTGTCCTTAGAGGCTTGATTCTATAACCTGCCCACTTTGAGCCAATGTACCATGGTTGACATTGCTAAGGACAGCTGTATAATAGGAGAGACCCACTTTGTTTCTTTCTCACTCCCTTCCCAAACCAAGAAATATATTTGGAATAAGGAGAAAAATGTTCCCGAGGATACTCTCTGCATTCCTGTTCACTCCAAGCCACTAGATTAGGAGTCTGTGCTGCTCAACGTAACCAAAGGAAACTTTAAAATGAATGTATATAAGTTGCAAAATGGACAAGACAATTATGGCATGCTGGAAAGTTTGCCACTCACATTGGGAAAAATTTTTGGGTAAATTGAAAAGGATCAAATTTTCTTAAAAAATAATTCAGAAAACCGCTGTCCCTGGCACTTGCAGGGATAAACAGGACACAAGTATTTGTTTACCTCAGTGTTGTCGTTGTTAAGTGCTGTTGACTCAGTTCCGACCCATAGCGACCCTGCATAGAATTTCCAAGGAGCAGCTGATGAGCTTGAACTACTGACCTTGCAGTTCAAATGGCTTTGCAGTCTGGTGCATTAAACCACAGCACTACACCAGGAGTCCAATGTTGTTAAGTGCCGTCAAATTGGTTCCAACTCACAGTGACCCTGTATAGCAGGGGTGGGGGACATCCAGCCCTTCAAATCATTTGGTCTGGCCAAATGCCAAGGCCAACTGAAGTTCCAGCCATCACACTGGTAGTAGTGGTAGTGTGCTGTGGAGTTGGTTCTGACTCATAGTGACCCTGGATAGGGTTTCTGAGGCTGTAAATCTTTACAGGAGCAGAAAGCCTCATCTTTCTGCTGAACGACTGGTGGTTTCAAACAGCTGACCTTGAGGTTAGCAGCCCGACTCATACCCACTATACTACCAGAGCTTGTCTGGGGTGAGTTAATTAAATGTTTGACCAGCAATAGCAGGCTAATTTATAAGTTTATAATTTTGTATGGCCTGCATATGATGTTGTATAAATTTTGGCAGAACAAAGGTTCCCCACCCCTGTTGTACAAGGTTTCCAAGGAGTGGCTAGTGGGTTTGAACCACAGACCTTGCAGTTAGCAGTTTAGTGCTTGTAGGCTGATTAAGAGGATATCTAAAGGCATTGCTAACAACTGGATTAGGGCTAGCATGAAAGTGTGAAGCTGCTGAAGGTCACAAAGAGAAAAGCGTTTTTTCTTTTAGGATTTTCCTTCAGAAACCCCCAGTAGGGGCTCACAGGGAAAATCAGGGAGAATAGGAGAGTAAGTTTACCCATGGTGGCAGCTAGAGAAGGGAAACAGCTGTCGCGGCTGGATTCCCAACCAAGTCCTTTATTTCATCAAGGGAACGAAAGCCTTAACTTGCAGGAAGAATATCCTGAGGGCCCAGAGCCTGCCCCGGCATATTTATTCCAGGGTTTTTTCCGAAGGCCGGTGCAGACGTCAGCGATAAGGATTACACGGAGTCATGGGTCATGATGAATTCAAAATCTTCTTATTACATGCTTTATTATTATTATTTCTATGGCTACTCTAATACTCTACTTCTCTCACTCTTTACTGTCCTGCTCATTCTTTACTCCCCTGCTCTCCTGCTCATCTCTTCTGTTTCTTTTCTCCCTTCCGCTCCTTCCATTTCTTTACTGTCTCCTTCTCTACATTACTCTTATTCTTTCTACACTACTACTCCTAATTATCTACATTACTACTTTCACTACTCCACTCCCCTGCTTCTTCTCTACATTACTCCCTCTATCCTCCCTCCATTCTTGTCTCGTCTCCTCTCCACCTCATATTCCTTCTTCTCTCCCTACTTCTTTCTGCTTCTACTTACTTCTCTCACTCTTGCCTCTACATCTCTTATCTCTCTCCTTTTTCTACTCCTTTCTTCTACCTCTTTTTTCTACTTTCCTCTACTTACTCTTACCTCTTCTTCTTGCCTCTATTCTTACTTACCTCTCTACTTCTACTTACTTCTACTTCTTTCTTCTACTTCCTTTCTTCTACTACTTTGTTCTATCTTACAAGCCCATTGTATACCATTACAGAAAACATTGCATTCATAGTAATCAATGACATCAAGGTACAATCTATCTTGGGGCACATTCCTCATAGTTTACAATTCTTAAATTTACAACAAGGATGAGAAGTTACAGCAAAGACATTATCTGAAGGCATAGGAGACATTCAGGCGCCTTGAAACCTTTAAACATTTGTTCTTACATAAATCTGTTCTTTTCTCTGAGAAGCAAGTTAACCTTTACATGTTTCTTGACCTTTGTTAGTCAAATCTTAAGCCATCAAGCCTAATTGTCAGGTGCAATTTACACTTCCTTAACTTCCTCCTACGGAAACATCCCTTCTCAGGAAAGCTGAGGCTTATCAAAACAATTCCCCTATTTTACTGCTCAGACTTCTTATTTATATAACTGTAGATTCTCACAACCCTTATCTATAGTCTAATTATTTTTTTGAAATTCTTGTACCCACAGCCCTTATTTATGGCTGTGGGATTCTTTATTGCCTTAAACTAAGGCTACAAGGAAGAATGTTTACAATCACTAAACCTAAGTTGGCAGTAATTCAATTGACAAATCCTGTCTCCTAGCAGTCTTAAGAATATTGTTAATATAAGTATTAAAACTACATAAGATTACAAGTAGAATAAAATGTAGCTAATGTGTGGCTTCTAACTTTTAATAAAAATATACTAAAGTGTAGGAGAGTCAAAAACCTAAAGTAAAAAGGGATACTAATAAAATCATGAATAAATCAGAGAATGATTCAACAAGAGAAAAATTTAACTAGGGGTCTGTGCATAAAAAATAATAAAACAACTCTTTGTGGCTCTGCCATCCAAAGAGAAAGAAAAAGAAAATAGTTCATTGTTGCTTTGCAAAAACAATGAATTCTTCATGCACGGGTTCCCCGTGTCTCATTTCTTTATTTCAATTCCTTGATTAATATGTCTCAATTTCTTCATTTTAATTCCTTAATTAATTATGGCTGTTGCCACTGAGGCCACCTGTAAAAACTTACAATAGTTGGGCAAAAGAGAGCAAAAATCTCTCTGTGGGGAAAGGCCAAGAGTGTGTGCTAGATCTAGCATTACATCTAGAAGAGAGGCCAGAACACTAAGAGCTGTGAAAATTACACCCCCCAAAATCAGGTTCACAGTGTTTGCTTATGTTAAGAGATCTAATCAGAAAACAAGAGACTGCCCCTCCCTTGCCCCAACAACCACATTAACAAATCAACCTTTAAAAGTCTTTTTAAATGGACCTAAGGGCATACAACAAATGAAGAAACATTCATCCTGGAAAACCTATTAAAATTCAGTAGGAAAAATAAGAGTCTGTGACACTGCCCATTCATTATCAGCTTAACAGGACAGAAACTTCTCTCCAGAAGGGTGCAGCCAAAAATCAGGTCTCCCTCTCCTTCCAACAAGTCAGAGGGCTATTGTTAGGTGCCATCTTGTCAATTCTGACTCATAGTGACCTTATGTACAACAGAACAAAACACTTCCCAGTCCTGCGCCAATCTCACAATCATTGCCCCACTTGTGCCCATTTCTGCTGTCACTGTGCCAGTCCATCTCATAGGGGGTTTCCCTCTTTTTCACTGACCCTCCACTTTACCACGCATGATGTCCTCTCCAGGGACTGGTCCCTCCTGAAAACATGTCCAAAGTATGAGAACCGAAGTCTGGCCATCCTGCCTTCTAAGAAGCATTTTAGATGTACTTCTTCCAACATAGACTTGATTGTGCTTTTGGCAGTCCATGATATTTTTAATATTCTCCAATACCATAACTCAAATGCATCAATTCTTCTACGGTCTTCCTTATTCATTGTCCAACTTTCACACACATATGAGGTGACTGAAAATACCATGGCTTGGGTCAGGTGCACCTTAGTCCTCAAACTGACATCTTTGTTCTTAAACACTTTAAAGAGGTCTTGTGCAGCAGAGTGTTGATGGTTGATTCAAGCAAAATGAAGTCTTTGGTCATTTCAATATTTTCTCCATTTATCTTGATGTTATTTATTGGTCTAGTGGTGAGGATTTTTGCTTTCTTTACATTGATGTGCACACCCATATTGAAGGCTGTGGTCTTTGATCTTCATCAGTTACTATTTTAAGACCTCCTAACTTTTTACAGCCTCGGAAACCCTGTTCAGGGTCGCTATGGGTCGGAACCGACTCGACGGCACTTAACAACAACAACAACTTTCAGCAAGCGAGGTTGTATCATCTGCTTACTGCAGGTTGTTAATGAGTCTTCCTCCGATCCTGATGCCACATTCTTCTTCATATAATCTAGTTTATTGGATTATTTGCTCAGTATATAGAATGAGTAGTTATGGTGAAAAGATACAATTCTGGTGCACACCTTTCATGACTTTAAACCATTTAGTATATCCCCTTCTTCTGTTCAAATGAATGTTGGTGGTGATAGTGATATAGTGTGCCGTTGAGTCGGTTTTGACTCATAGCTACCCTGTATAAGATTTCTGAGACTGTAAATCTTTACGAAAGCAGAAATCCTTTGGTAGATTTGAACTACTGACCTTATGGTTAGCAGCCCAAGGAGTAACCACTATGCTATTACAGCTCCGTGAATGACTGGTTGTTGTAGTTAAGTGCTGTTGAGTAGGTACTGACTGATAGTGACCCTATATATAGGGTTTACAAGGAGTAACTGGTGAGCTTGAACTGCCGAGCTTGCGTTCAAACTGACCTTGCAGTCTGGTGGTGGTGGTGGTTATGTGCTGTGGAGTTGGTTCCGACTCACAACGACACTGTATAAGGTTTCTGAGGCGTAAACCTTTATGGGAGCAGAAAGCCTCATCTTTTTCCCGCGGAACAGCTGGTAGTTTCAAACTGCTGACCCTGCGGTTTGCAGCCTGATTCGTAAGCACTACGCTAACCAGAGATCCTTAAATGTGAGGTGCTTATGGACCACCAAGGTACATGTCATTCTTGTGGATTGAAACCATCCAAATAAGGTGTATGAAACCATAAAGTGAAGATTGGTCAGTTTTGTCATTCTGCTAGGCTTAAAATGAGCTATCCCAGAGGTGAATATGGGGAATCTCATTACTATCATGAAAGAAGAGCCAGAAATGGAGCACATCCTTTGGACACAAGATCCCCGCGCTAAACCTCCTCCATCTAGGAGACAGAGCTGTGACAACAGAGACAGTGAGAGATAGTGAGAAAGAGTGGTAGAGAAATGTGGCAGCAGAGGTAACAGAACTAAAAATGCAAGACAGACCAATGAGTTTCCTGCTCACACAGCCATTAAAGTTGAGCAAGGGGCTTGTTGGAGTGGGTTGCTTCTGGCCATTTCTTGGCAGAACTAAAAGAGTTTTGTAATGCTTAGCTGAGCAGGGCCCCTGGGGCCTGGGTGCGCCTGCAGGCACTGCAGAGAAAGATCTTGTCCAGATCAAAGAACTGTATCCTGAACATATCTGAACCTGAACTGTAAACTATTAACAACCTAATCAACCCCTAAATCAGGAGTATTTCCTGTGAGTTCTGTGGCCATTACAATGAATTATCGAACCTAGCAGAGATGTAGAGATAACCCTGGGAGGGACAGTTGGTGTCAGAATGGGTGAAAAGGTTAGACAGTGGAGGTATGTCTGACTTCTGCCTCATAGGAATCAGTCTTGAGCTGATGATTCTGTCCACCTTGGGAAGTTAAACATCAGATACTGCTCTCAATCCATTTTTTGCAAAAGTTCACACATCTTAACCAAGTGGGGTTCATCCTAGGAATTAAAGACTGTATTAACATTTGAAAATCAATGCTATTCACCATAGTAAATAACTAAGTAACAAAATATAATAACTAAGTAACAAAATATACTAACATTAATAGGCTCAGAAAACATATTTGACAGAATTCAATATCCATTCCTGATAAAACCTCTTAGAATACTAGGTTGTCATGGTTGTTAACTGCCGTCAAGTTTGTTCTGATTCATAGCGACCCTGTATAGGGTTTCTGAGGCTTTAAATCTTCCAGGGAACAGAAAGTCTCATCTTTTTCCCACTGAGCAGCTGACAAGCTTGCACCACGGTCCTTATGGTTTGCAGTCTAGTGCTTATGGGAAAAAAATAAATGAGAAGGGGCAAATGTTCCTTAAAATACTAATGGAATAATTGTTGCAGCCAAATTCCAAGGATAGCTGTATAGTTTCAAATGATCTTCCCCCAAATATTAATTACTGTGGTTGTTTTCAAACACATATTCACACATTCTTTGACACACCTCCCATTACAAGAAGTATGCCAAATTTGTTTGCACTCTGAGGGGCAAAGCATCTCAGAAGGAGGCTGCACTGGAGCAGATTTTGCTCTGCTGGGAGTGATGTTTTACAGCCATATAGAGGGTATTGGAGAAGTTAATGGAGAAAAATGGTCGGAAGCTCTAGCTCTTCTATGGGATGAACTCTGAAACAGCAAAGAAGAAATATGCAGGAGTTGCTGCACAGAGTCTTAAGAGTCTTCAGCTTATAGAATCTACACAAGACTTGGACATACAGACAGTGACTTATAAAAGGAACATAGAAACCACTTTTGGATAGCCTCATCTTGTGTAAGAGCTTGCTGGATGCTCCTCCAGTATGATAAAATGCTACTTCCGTTCTCTTCCCCTCACATCATCTGAAGCACGTTGGAGCTATCCCTTGTGCCCTCTTGATGTACAAAAAGAGGACACTGATTGCCTCAGAAGGTGTTTACTACCCAGAAACAATTTCTTCATTCTTAAAATTAATATGACTATTTTTCTTTTAAAATAGAAGTTTTTACTTTCATATAATGCCACTGTTGTTATTATCTTCCTAAAAACCTACTTATATTTAAAATCTGTTGTGATTAACTTAATTTCAAAGGTTATTGTTGTTGTTGTTGTTGTTGTTAGGTGTTCTCAACTCCGGAGTTGTTAACAACGCCGACTCATAGTGACCCTATCCACACTAGAACAAAACACTGCCCAGTCCTGTACCATCATACAACTGTTGTTATACTTGAGCCCACTACTGCTGCCACTGTGCCAATCCATCTTTCTTAGGAGGTCTTCCTCTTTTTCACTGACCCTCCACTTTACCAGGCGTGATGTTCTCCAAGGACTGGTCCCTCCTGATAATATGTCCAAAGTATGAGAGACTAATTTTCTAAGGTCTATCTTCCTTATTATTTATTTTATCCAACCTTTACATGCATTGGAAAAAACATTGCTTGGGTCAGGCGCACCTTAGTCCTCAAACTGACATCTTTGCTCTTGTGCAGCAAGTTTGCCTAATGCGATACATAATTTGATTTCAAAGGTAGCTGAGTGTTCTAACACATTGATGCAGTTAAATTGCTCAGCAACAAAGATGAAGATGAAGACTTGTATCATCTTTCTGCCAGGTATCCACTCTCTTGGGCATATTTAAGAGAACAGAATTTGATTATGAAGAAATTGCCAGCCTATAAAAAGAAACAAGCCTAACACGATTTTTGGTACCTTGTATAAGGAGCTCTGGTAGCATAGTGGTTATGAATTGGGCTGCTAACCTCAAGGTCTGCAGTTCGAAACTACCAGCTGTTCCGTGGGAGAAAGATGAGGCTTTCTGCTCCCATAAAGCTTTGTAGCCTCAGAAACCCTGGGCAGGGTCACTATGAGTCAGAACCGACGCCATGGTACTTAACAACAACAACATATATTTCTTCTTCTTGTTGTTAGGTGCCATCGAGTCTGTACCGACTCATAGCAACCCTATGTACACCTGAACAAAACATTGCTCAATCCTGGGCCAGCCTCACTACTGTTGTCATGCTTGAGTCCATCGATGCCACTTGGCCAATCCATCTCATTGGGGCTCTTCCTCTTTTTCTCTGATCCTCCACCTTACCTTCTCCAGTGACTGGTCCTTCCTGACAATATGTCTGAAGTATGAGAGACGAAGTTTGGCCATCTTGGCCTCCAGGTAGCACTCTAGCTGCACTTCTTCAAACACAGATCTGTTGGTTCTTTTGGCAGCCCATGGCACTTTCAATATTCTCCTCCAACACCATAACTCAAATGCATCAATTCTTCTACAGTCTTCTTTGTTTACTATTCAGCTTTCACATGCATATAAGGTTATTGAAAATACCATGGCATGGGTCAGGCACACCTTAGTCTTCAAGCTGACATCTTTGCTCTTTAACACTTTAAAAAGGTCTTGTGCAGTAGACTTGCCCAATTTAATACGGCATTCGATTTCTTGACTGCTGCTTCCATGAGTGTTGGTTGAAAACTTCAATCTTTTCTCCATTGATAAAAAGGTTGTTTATTGGTCCAGTGGTGATGATTTTTGTTTTTTTTTACATTGAGATGCAATCCATACCGAAGGCTGTGCTCTTTGATCTTCATCAGTAAATGTTTTAAGTCCTTTTCACTTTCCGCAAGCAAGGTTGTTAATAGATACAATCTGCATATTGCAGGTTGTTAATACGTCTTCCTCCAATCTTGATGCCATGTTTTTCTTCATATAACCTAGCTAGCTTCTTGGATTATTTGCTCAGCATACAGGTTGAATGTTGTTGTTGTTAAGTGCTGTCGAGTCGGTTCTGACCCATAGTGACCCTGTATAGGGTTTCCAAGGAGCAGCTGGTGAGCTTGAACTGTTGACCTTGCAGTTCGAACGACTTTGCAGTCTGGCGCATTAACCCACAGTGCCACACCAGGACTAAGTATGGTGAAAGAATACAACCCTGTCACATACCTTTTTAAAATTTAAACCATTCATGTTTTGTTCTAACTGCCCATGTTCTGTTCGAACAACTACCTCTTGGTCCAGGTACAGATTCCTCACGAGCACAGTTAAGTGTTCCGGAATACTCATGCTTTGCAGTTGTCCACAGCTTGTCATGATCCACACAACTGAAAGCCCTTGAGTAGTCAGTAAAGCACAGGTAAACATCTTTCTGATATTCTGTACATTCAGTCAAGAGCCATCGGACATCAGCAATGATATCCCTCATTCCATGGCTGTATTCCGTTGGGTCACCTCTTTGGAATGAGCACAAATATGGATCTCTTCCAATCAGTTGGCCAAATAGTCATATATATATATATTGGTGATGATGATATGCCGTGGAATTGGTTCTAACTCATTGAAACTCTGTGTAGGGTTTCTGAGACTGTAAATCTTTACAGGAGCAGAAAGCCTCATCTTTCTCCCGCAGAGCAGCTGGTAGTTTCAAACTGCTGACTAGTAAACACTATGGTACCAGATATATATATATATATATTCCTGGTGTGGTGCTATAGGGTAAGCACTAGACTGGTAACCACAGTGTCACTATGAGTCAGAACTGACTTGACAGTACTTAACAACAGCAGTAATGATAATATATATATATTTACAATATTGTCTCTGCTTTATCATCACAACAATTATGGCTATTTGTAATTCCTTTTTTTTTTTAATGGAACAGAATGAATGGTACCAGTATACCTTAAAAGTACCACAAGTGCTTGAAAAGTCCCCTGACAAAGCTTTATAACCAATGGTGGTGGTGGTATTCAGTGCTATCGCATCGGTTTCGACTCATACACAATGGTGAGATAAAGCAAATTTTCTCCTTTCTGGGTGTTTTCCAACAAACATCTTTCCTTGAGTTCAAAAACAGTCCACTCTGTGGAAAACAGGCTTTGCTACAGACTTATCTGATTAACAAGGCACTGGATCCTACAGAGGATATGAAGGAATGAGGTCTATCTGAAGCAATCCAGCAGTCATTAGTGAAAAGGTCAGATATCTAAAAACTTAATAATCAGTCATAAATAGATAAAGTAGTTGATTATTTTATAAAAATTACAGGAAAAGAAAAGCAAGCCTCTTTTGAAGAATTCATTTGGAGTCTTTATGTGGCACAGTAGGATAGGCATTGGACTGCTAATCACAAAGTTGGCAGTTCAAACCCACCAGCCACTCCTTGGAAACCCTATACAGGGTTGCTATGGGTTGAAACCAACTCGACGGCACTTGACAGTATACAACAGTTTTTAAAGGTGATATTTTAGTAATATATTCTAATACATCAATATGTTTGTGAATAATGACATCCCAAAGTGTTATATAAATCGACATATTTTGTCATCCATTCAAAGTGTTAAGTAGTGGTTAAGAGGCATAGCTTTTTTTTTTTTTTTTTTAAACAATCAGTATACTCAAATGTTTCTGTATTTAAGTATATATTTAAGTATACTGATTGTTTAAAACATAGAACAAAACTATGAAACTATTAAAGAAGACTAGAAAAAAAATTCCTCACTCTCACTCCTAGTTTCTTTTCCAGGTGCTCCCAACCCCACCTCTCACCCAGTTAAAAGCTGGTTGTCTCTCCAGGGGAAATGGTGAAGGTAGGATCTTGGGGGAAGGGAACTAGGGTATTGGGAGCCAGAGAGAGAAAGAAGAGGAATGGTAGTTTAACTCCCAAAGAGGCTGTTTCTCCCTGGTAATCTGAAAGAGGCGAATAGAAATTCTTGGGAGAAGATCCCAGTTTTATGGTCTCTGAATCCCCCTCTGCCATGGAGTCCAATGGATTCGGATTCACAACGACCCTGTAATAGCGAGTAGAATTGCTTCTTCTGGGGGATTTCCGAGCCTGAGGGAGGTGGCTCCAACCCGTAAGCACTGGACTGCGAACCACAAAATCCGCAGTTCAAATCAGCCAGCCGCTCCACGGGGGGGGCGGGCAAGATGAGACTTTCTGTTCTCCCGAATATTTAAAGCCTCAGAAACCCTATATAGGGTAGCTATGAGTGGGAACCAACTCGAAGGCACTTAACAACAACAACTTTGTAAGCGAGCACACAGTCTTATTCTCCCCCCTCCCCCGCCAGCCACCCTTAGGTTATCAACCCGACGCTTCACTCACGGCGCCACCAGGGCTCCTCGTCTCTGACTGGCCAATGCAAAAAAGATTGACAGTATCTATTGGAGGGAATGCAGGGGGCGGGCTCCGGCGTGAATGGGCGGGGTCGTTGAAGACTTGAGCTCACTGATGACGCGACGCTCACGTGACCAGGAGTCGACGTGTGCAGAAGTCCTATATAGTCTAGGGCCTGTTTCCCCGTAGCTGCTTCGTTTTGCTGGAGGAGAGAGGTGGTCCGGATCCCTTCAGGTTGTTTGAAGGTGGGTGCTGCCTTGGGGAACCCGGGGTCGGAGGCAGAGACTAGAAACAGGTTGGAGCCAGCATTGCTTACCTTACGCTCCTGTTCCGCCAAACTCCCATTTTGTGCAGGACAATTTTGGGCTGTTTTGGTGAGGAGGGTGTAGGAGTGGGGGAGGGTAATCAACTGAGGGTTTCGTAGGAAACATCGTAAAAATTTGGAAATAACTTGCCTCTCTCCCACTCCGTTTGTAGGGAAATGGTGGGCCCGGGGGGAGGGGATTACCTTAAGAGAAGGGAGTGAAGGAGGGATAAGGTAACTTTAGACGAACAAGGACAACAATCCTGGAGGGGCCCGTGATCCGGGTACTAGCCTGTTCACCCAGCACTCCTGTCCGTCTGCAGGAATCTTGGTCATTTGGGCGCGGCACAAATCGAGGTGAGGGAAGAGGGAGGAAAATCCCCCGGATCCCTGCAGGTCAGTGTAAGAATGTAATTGCCTTACGTCCCCTGGGGTGGAGGTGGGAGTGTGGTTGTTACCAAAACACATGCTGGGGTCTCCACTCAGGAGAGTTTGTGGCGGATTGAACGTCGGCGGCCCGTGCAGAGCTTGTAGCGGAAATGGAGCGGGAAGGAGGGCTGGGGTGGGGTGGAGGGGACTGAGAAGAAGGGGTAGGGGAGACCGGAGCCTGGACCGGCTCCAGCAGGTCAGGGGCTGGAGGCTTCGTTGGACTGGGAAAGACTGAAAAGGCGGGAGCGGTGGAGACCAAAGGCGAGGGAGGGGTTAATTGCTTCGCCTGCTGCTCCCATTTCAGTGCTTGGAAGAGGCCTGTGGCAGGGCATGCTGGGAAAATGGTGGGCTGGAGCGGGAGGAGAGAAGATGGAGCTGGAAACTAGAGTGGGAGGGAAGGGAGGTGGAGGAAGGGGTGGAGTTAGGGGAGTTCTAAACCTGAGGATCTAGCCCTTGTCTAGTTGGAAAACTTTGGACAATTTAGGGACCTGAATCAGAAATGACCAGTCATTGTGGGAACCCATATTCTGGCTGCTGGCCCATTTGGCAGTTGTTTTGTTTCCTTGTTTTCTAGGATTAATTTATTCAAAAGGGAAATAATAAGAAAATACTCAACATGCAAAAATCTTGTGAAGAAAATGAAGGAAAGCCGCAGAACATGGCAAAGGCGGAGGAAGACCGCTCTTCAGGAGATGTCCCACAGGCGGCAGGAGAGCCTCAACCTTCCCGAGAAGGTGTAAGCCAGGAAGCCCAAGGAAACCTTAGAGGAGGGCTGGCTCAACCTGGCCAGAGATTTAAAGAGGACACTCCTGTTAGGCATTTGGACCCTGAAGAGATAATAAGAGGAGCAGATGAGTTGGAAAGGCTTAGGGAAGAGATAAGAAGAGTAAGAAATAAGTTTGTGATGATGCATTGGAAGCAGAGACATTCTAGAAGCCGTCCTTATCCTGTGTGCTTTAGGCCTTGAATTCTTTGTCTGATATTAAGATCTGGCCCCTGCTTTTCTCTTTGTTAGCATTTTCTGATGTATCTTTGATCTTCATTTTACTCTTAATCTGGTGGGATTTTGTTTAGGTAGTTTTCCTTGTTACCAGCATTTCATTGGATTTTGTATGTTAACACATTTCCTAGGTCTGTTTTTCAATTGGAAAGTTTCACACATATGCATGGAAAGATGTTCATTCCATATTATAAAGTAGAACATAACAGGATACAAAACAGCGTATTTAGTATCAGTTCACATATGTAGGATAAAACTCCCAAATTTTGTGTGTGTGTGTGTGTGTGTGTGTGTGTACATTATATCAGAAACTTAACTGCTTATTTCTATGTGGTGTGAGTTTTTTGTTTTTCTGCTTTTTGCTTATCTGTGTTTTTTAATGAACACATTACTTGTGTCATATAAAAAAAATTAAAGATTTTTTTATAAGTAAGATTCAATCAGATAATTTGCAACCAGCTTATAAGGGTAATGGGGCACTTAATCTCTTAATGACAAACTATTAACAAATAAATGTAAATGTCAAATCACCTCTGGCTCTCTTAGCCAGAGGAATAAAACTGGCAATTATTACTCTCAGTTATACTCTCATTGAAGACTCAATCTTTTTCATGGGGAAGACAGTTGCCTCACAGAGCTACTGTGGGAAAGAAAGCAATTACTTACTCTGAGTTGTACTTTGTGGGCTTTTGTTCCCACCTGTGTATACAAGATAGGACCCCGACCCACTGTAAAACCATTAATGATTTGAGGGCAGACCCTGGTATGACTCAACTTTGGTTTGGGTACAAACAAATCCAGTAGGCTGGGAGGTGGGGGGCTTCCATGCCATTTGTCTGCCTTTACGTCCTCCCCCGTGCTCAGTTGCCTCCTCTGCTGGATCGTTTGCTCTCTGCTGGCCTCCTCCACTGCCACTCCTGATGCCAAAACTCCACTGAGGGTTTTTTTTTTTGTAGTCTCCAGTGGGTTGAAAACCCCTCTGTCTTCTGAAGCCTCTTGTTTTTTAGTCACACTTAACACAGGTGGGTACTACACAAGGGCTTCTTGGACCTTGATGCAAAATAACCCTGCTTTCAATCACCTTAGGATGCAGATGTTAGTGAGTTCATTTGGGAGTTGCGACCATAGGTCAAAGGTTCTCACTGCTTCTCTTGGAGCTATCTCACCAGGTGATTTCTCCTTGAAGGGTCTCAGGGGACTTAAATAAATTATACAAGGTAATGTAGGGATTTCTAAGAGAAGAGCCCCACTTTAATGTCATTAAGTGCTATCAAGTTGGTGTTGACTCAGCAACCTCAGATAGGGTTTCAGTGGAGCAGCTGGTGAATTTGAACCTTGTGGTCCAAACCAACCTTGTAGTCCAGTATTTATCCCACAGCACCACACCAGGACTCCACCCAATCCAATACCCATCTGAAATGTTAGACGGGGGACCCAAAAAACTTGACAAGGCATGAAGAATATTTGAGCTAGAATGGCTGTTAAATAAATTAAGTGCCATTGAGTTTATGCTGACCCATAGTGACCGTGGAAACCCATTTGAACCGCCAACCTCGCGGTTCAAACCAATTGCAGTCTACCGCATTAACCCACAGTGCCACAACAGGACTCCATTATATAAATACAAGGGATGTTTCTCCAGTAGAATGAATCAAAACTGCCTGTTTGTTCCTGATACCCTCACATGCTTATAAGTGTTTTAACTGGCCCTGCTTAAATGTTTTTATTGCATGTAATTAAGGAGTCAGAGTTTGTGTACAAATTCTGTTACTGAATTAAGTGCTGTCCAGTCAGTTTCAACTCAGCGACACTGTATAGGGTTTCTAAGGAGTGACTAGTGAGTTTGAACCACCGACCCTGTGGTCCAGTGCTTTATCCACAGTGCCACACTAGGATTCCTCTGACTGAATTGTGGTGGCTATGTGCCGGGGAGTTGGAACCGACTCAGTGACCCTGCACGGGTTTCCGAGGCTGTAAATCTTTACGGGAGCAGAACACCATCTTTCTCCTGCAGAACAGCTGGTAGTTCTGAACTGCTGACCTTACGGTTTGCACTCCAATTTGTAACCACTACACCACCAGAGCTCCTTTTCTGACTGAATAATCTGTGAATCTCATTTGTCTAGAGCTATGAGATCCCAGAAGATGCTGTGAGTTAGGTGTTGGGCTGTGCTGACCACAAGGTTGGTGGTTCCAACACACCAGCGGCTCAGTGGGAGAAGGGCTATCTACTCTTACAAAGATTTAAAGTCTTGGGAACAAGCAAGTGAATGGTTAGTACCTCAAATGTTTTATTTCATACCTGCATCAGAATCACATGGGGAACATCTTTAAAATGCTGATTTCTAGACCCATTTACTCACCGGAAGTAGGCTGGATAAAAAGCATAGTTAATAAGCTCTTCCAGGTGACTAGGATACACACTGAAGCATGAAGTCCACTGGTGCATGCAATATGTTTTCCATCATAGTTGGTGGTTATGTGCTGTGAAGTCGGTTCCAACTTGTAGTGACCCTGTAAATTCTAAGGCTGTAAATCTTTATGGGAGCAGAAAGTCTCATCTTTGTCCTGTGGAACCGCTGGTAGATTTGAACTACTGTCCTTGAGGTTAGCAGCCCTACTTGAAGAAAATGTTGGTGAGTGTTTATTGAAATTTAAGAAGGAGAAAACTTAACCCAAGCATTTATTTAAATTAGACTTATAAAGGAAAATGATTGATGGATTTATACATAAAAATTCTTTCAACAAACACTAAAAACCAGAGGAATGTGCATTTTTCTTCATCAAATACCACACAGAACCCTGCAATCCCTTCTCCCAATATGAGTAAACTATCAGACAGACATTCAAAGTTCTCTTTCTGGAATTAGCTGAAAATAAGTGGCAAGCTAGCCATGTGCCCCTTGTTTTGTTTTCTACTTTTATTGTTTTCACAGATGTGGTTCTTCATGTCTTCAGACCCTTCTTCAAGGTTGTGTGGCAGTCTGATGGATACACTCTTGGAGCTGGAATTCCAGCTGGAGTGAAAGAAGGTTCCCGGGTCTCATGGTGCCCTATTTAACAAAACAAGATCAATCCATGCCCCAGGTGCTCAGGGTGGTGGGGATCTCCCAAGCCACATGTCTCTCCAGGGTGGATTAGACATTGGTGTCTGCTCCAGCCTACAGCTAGCACCAGGCCATCCTAGGCCAGATTGACCTGGTCAGAAGGTGGACTGTCCCCACTGCAGGTAGGAGCACTTAAGTCTTTCCCTCTTTGGGAAACTTTGAGGAGGAGGTGAAGCTCCAAAACTTCTTAACTGGAAACATTGGTTGTGCTAGTCCTTTCCAAGCAGTTGTCTGTTCTGGGTCTGACCAGGTAATTCAGGGTTGAAGCAGAAATGGATAACCCTTGTTCCAGAGTCAGTGAAGCAGTTCCCAGAACAATGGGTCTGTCCCTCCTCCCCTCACCCACCTTGCTCAGACTCTGAGGAACCTTTATTGTGACCAGGCCTATTTTGGAGGTTCTGTGATGATGGGGTCAGTGCTTCTGATATTTGAGTATTCCCAGGCCCACAAATACAGGAAACCCCAGGCACAGAGATGTTCCCAAGGACAGGCATTGTGGTCCTGCAACTCAGAAGACAAGGCATGACCACCCTGATGCACTGCATGCCTAGTCCATGACTTGGGACCAAGGCAGTCAAGCTGTGAATTGGCAGGAAGATGGAGGAAGCAATGTCGTGAACTTTGCTTTTTAGATCGAGGAAGCATAGCTTTTCTGACCTACTGAAGGACTGGTTGGGCCATTACATAAAGAGAAAATCCAAATCCTTGGGTTCATTAAAGTGTTTAAGGATTATGGTTTTTAGAGTCAAATAAACCTGGGTTTCAAATTGGGCTCTTTGCCTTTGCTGTATGTGACCTTTAATAAATAACCTATTCTCTTTAAGCCTCAGTTTAGTCATCTATTGTTAAGTGCCGTGTGGAGTCAATTCCGACTCATAACCTTGTATAGGGTTTCTTTCCAAGGAGTGGCTGGTGGGTTTGAACCACCAACCTTGCGGTCCAGTGCATTATTCTGCAGCGCCATAGTAGGGCTCCTATATGGGGGGATAATGCCACCCACCGTAGAATTGCTTGTCAGAATTACAGGATTTAGAAATCTGAAGCAATGGGCTGTAAACAGTGGTGACATGTCACTTCTGGGCCAAAGCATAGAAAAATGGATGTGGGGTCTCTGTACAGTCTCTTTGTTGGCTGCCGTGGTTAGCAATGTTCCACATTGTAACATCATGCCTAATTTGGGTGGCTGAGAGACTACAGAGAACATGGTCTTTCTGTAATGGATCCTAATCAAGTTTGAGTAGTCTTTGTTGTGTTAAGCCACAGAGGCTTTGTGGTTGTTAAATACCCTAGCATAAGCTTAGCCTAACTTGAAAAATACACAAGTCGGTGTCAGAGTTAATCAACAAAATAACCTGAGATGCTTGTAAAATGATCTTCTGTGCTGAAGTTAAATTTGGGAGACAGGCAAGAGATGGTGGGGATTATTGGTGAGAGAAAACTACTCAATAATATCAGAAAGTCAATAGATAATTGCTAAAATTAACAAGTCAGGAAGTATCCCTTGCAAATCATATATCTGATAAGGGACCTATAGTTTGAATACAAAGAATTCTTACAGCTCAACTATAATGACCACTCAATTTAAAATGGGCGAAGGATTGAAATAGATACTTCTCCAAAGAATATATACAAATAGTAAGTACATGCAGAAATGCCCAGCAGCACCATTAACCAAATGCATTTATTTGCATTAGGGAAATGTACATAAAACAATGAGAGCATTTCACACATAATAACAAGAAGGATAGTATAATCGGAAAGTCTTAAAATAGCAATGTTAGCAAGAGGTCGAGAAACCAGAGCTCTTATACACTGCAGGGAAAACAGTTTGGAAGTTCCTCAAAAAAATTAAGCATAGAGTTAGCATATGGCTCAGATATTCCACTTCTAGGTATATGCCAGAGAAAATTAAAAACAGGTGCATACAAAAACTTGTACATAGATGTTCAGTATTGATAAAAGTTATGCTTGAACCTTGAAATCATTATATGAGTGAAAAGAGCCAGACATATTGCATGATCCCATTTATATGAAAGGTCCAGAATAAAGGAGTTTACAGAGAAAGTAGACTGTTTATATCAAGTGTTGGGGGGGGAGGTGCAGATGGGAAATGACTGCTAGTGGTATAAAGCTTCTTTTTAGGGTGACAAAAATGTTTTGGAATGAGCTAATAGTGATTGTTTCACAATTCTGTTAGTATACTCAAAACCACCAAATTGTACACTTAAAAGGTTGAATTTTGTGGTGTGTAAATTCAGTAAATTCAATAAAGCTGTTTTAAGTAAGAAAGAAAATGCTTACAATAGTTGTTCCAAGAAAGTGTGAATGTGCCATGGAGATAATCTAAAAGCAAAAGACACACTAACACACACATTCTCAATTTACGCAGACAAATCAGAAGAGCTTCTGAATTAGGAAAGGAGGAATGGAAACAAAAAACAGAAGTAGGATAAGTGATGTTACTTTGAGGTGATTGCAATCAATAGTGAAACAAAATGTGTACATGTATGAATTAATGAATGGAAAACTGATCTGCTCTGTTAACTTTCACCATGCAATTCACAGTAAAAAGTTAAAAAAAAAAAAAAATTCTGATGCATTGGATCTGAGATGGGAAAATGCAGAATTCTGCATTTTCAACAAAATGGTTCTGCTGCAGGTGGTCTGCTAGTAACTTAGTAACTACCCAACTTCAAGAAACACTATTATATCCAATATTAAAAGTCATTTGACAATGGATTGTGGTAAAATCTCTCTTTTGTTGTGGAGGAGAGCTGAGAGAGGTCTAACCTGTCTCCTGGGATAAGTCCAGGCAGCTGTGTTCCTTTTGGAGTGGCAAGTTTCGGTTGCTAAGGCACAAAGTATGTGTTCTTGACTATATATTCAACCAGGGACACAATTAGGCAAGAATTGAGGTCTTCTGACTCAATCATAATTAATATATTGAATTTTAAAACCTTTTACTATGTGCCGTGGATACTAGAATCAGTAAGATAAATTTTTTTTTTGCTTTGAAAAGGGCAAGTCAAGTAGGGTGATTTGGAGTCCTGGTGTGGGGCTGTAGGATAAGCATTGGACACACATTCTGTCATACATACCTTATGGGGCCAAAGCCACCAGCGACTCCTTGGCAATCCTATGCAGGGTCACTATGAGTAGGAATCAAATCAGCAGCACACAACAGTGGAGTAAGCAGCCCTGGCAACTGAGTGGGTTATATATTGATTGGGCTGCTGACTACAAGTTCAGCAGTTCGAATCCCACCAGCTGTTCCGTGGGAGAAAGATGAGGCTTGCTGTTCCCATAAAGATTTATAGCCTTAGAAACCCTACACAGGGTCACTATGAGTCAGAACTGATTTGATGGCATATAGCAGCAGCAGTAGGGTAATTAAAAGTGCCAGACAAATATATTCATTATGATTTTACTTTCTCAAACTTCATGTCAGGATTGACATGAATATAAAATCAGAACATGAATATTTTCCACATTTCAGTAGGGAGCAATTTATTGTTGTTGTTAAGTACCGTGGAGTCAGTTCCAACTCATAGTGACCCTGCACAGGCTTTTGTAAATCTTTACAGGAGCAGAACATCTCATCTTTCTCCCACGGAGCTGCTGGTAGTTTCGAACTTCTGACTTTGAGGTGGCAGCCTGATTCATAACCACTACGCTACCAGAGCTCCTTAGTAGGAAGCATGTTGTTGTTAAGTACCGTGGAGTCAATTCCGACTCATAGCAACCCTGTACAGGGTTTCCGAGGCTGTAATTCTTTACAGGAGGAGAAAGCCTCATCTTTCTCCCGCGGAACCGCTGGTAGTTTCTAACTGTCGACCTTGAGGTTAGCCTGATTCGTAACCACTACGCTACCAGAGCTCCTTACTAGGAAGCATAGTGGGGGTTTAATTCATTGGGGACTCCAAGGAAATCAATTGAGTTTTGTCACCTTTAAGATTCCAGTACATCAGCAGTTGTTAAGTGTCATCAAGTCAGTTCGGACTCACAGCGACCCTGTATAGGATTTCTGAGGTTTTAAAAATCTTTGCCAGAATAGAAAGCCTCATCTTTCTTCTGACATCAGCAGTGTTGTTGTTGTTGTTGTTAAATGCCCTCGAGTCAGTTCTGACTCATAGTACCCAGTATAGGGTTTCCAAGGAACAGCTGGTGGGTAGGAACCACTAACTTTGTGGCTAGCAGTCCAGTGCTGATCCTACAGCACCACACCAGGACTCCAACAGTAGTGAGTCCCTATTGAGGGTCCAGGACCCTGGAGAAGAGGCACAGTATGTAGCAGACAGGGCCATGCCCAGGGTAGGGTGGCACCCTCAACTCAGCTGCCTGAACTTGTTTTTGGATATAAGTGAGACCTCCTTCAACCCTCCCCCCTAGTGTCCACTGAAGTTCTTCTAGTATAAGGGAGAGAGTAGGAACCAGTCCAACACAGCTCACATATTCAGTGCCTCATCCACTCAGCAGCCCTGAGAAGCCAGTAGGATTCCCATGTCACAGATGACAAACAAAGGATATGTAATAACTGTCAGGTGGATTTCTCCAGCTACAAATCCCACAATGAGTCTAACCTGCCATTTTATAATTTATAATAATATTCTGATACTATGATTTTTAAGTGGCTGTACTACTTCTACAAGTCTACTCATCCGTTCTTCAGATCTATTATGTTTTGTTAGAAAACATTTTGTTTTTCTTCTATTGTTTCTTTTTCTGACAAAACTTTTCAGGGATAAAAGATCAGATGAGAAAAATGAATATCTCCTCCAGTTTCACTATGAAGAGAAAACCATAACTTCCCTTTTGGTGTTCATATAGTCATCGTTTGCCCCATACTTCGATATATTATGGAAATTACGCTTTTACAAAAACGGGCTGATACTGTATATGTGGTTCTGCAAATTGGTTTTTTTTGTTGTTGTTGTTGTTGTTTGTTTGTTTTGTTTTGTTTTTTTAATTTTACAAGGTACCATGAACATCTCTTCCATGCACATGGGTGAAAATCCCCTACTGAAACACAGAGCGCTGCAGTTGGGTCAAAGGCTGCTGGTAACAAGAGTGACACCTAAAGCAACGTATCAGCATAGGTTAAAGCACAGAGCCTGGCAAATGCCTGCCAGGGAAAGCTGGGCTGCCACTATTCTCATCAGAGAATTAGAACTGAAAGCCAAAGGCATTAAAGGTATGGGACATCATCTAAGCCCCTCTGGCCCCTACCTCCACCCCTCACTCCTCGGACTCCCCGCTGGCCCCTTTGGGGGAATGGATCCTGGACATCTCTTTGCATCCAATGAAAACCACCCATTTTCTGTTTTTTCCTTAGCTCTTCCTGAGCCCTGGACATATCACCACATTCTCTCATCATCTCCTCACTGCTCAAGTGCCTTTCGTGTAAGTCCTCCTGATAGTCCCTGGGGGAATCATCCGTACCCCTGTCCGTTTTTCTTTTTGCTTTCCGGGGCACGTAATCTTCAGCAGGGCGCTTTTCGGCGGCCCGGAGCTCACTCTCTGGCTTTTGCTCAGGCTTCAGCTTGCCCTCCCCTTGTGGCTTCCCCTCATCTCCTGGCTTTCCTTGCTTCTCTGTCTTTCCCTCTGGCTGTCCCTCATCACCTGGACCTCCCTCATCATCTAGCTCCCCCTGGTATTCTAGCTTCCCCTCCACTCCTGGCTTTTCCCCTTCTGACTTTCCTTCCTCTTCCGGCTCTACTTCATCTTCTTGCTTGCCCTCATTTCCCAGGTTTCCTTTGTTTTCTGGCTTTCCTTCATTTTCTTTGTAGAGCTTTTCCATCTTGAGATCTTCCGTTCTTTGCCTGCCCTAGGAAACAAAAGAGAATGAGGGCTTAGAGGGTGGAATGGATAGCATTAGCTATCTGGATAGAATTACCCTTTCCTGATTGAGGGCTTTCCTGACCCTATCCCACCTTCTAGATGTATTCCCACTCTTATATTTCCTCTTTTTCTCCTCTTTCACACATGTTCACAAGAGCCAACCTTGTGGAAACATTCACAGGAGTTTTTGCCTATGTTTAAGTGGAGTGTGCTGAGAAGTGTAGAGGAGTAATTTGATCCTTGAACTTTGCCTTGGCTATGCCTTTGCAGTTTTAACTAGGTATTCCTAATTTACACGGGCCTGCAAGAATCCTAGGCAGTTTCTTTATTTTCTCCCTTGTATGTGTATTAGAACATCTATGTGTATTAGATCTTCTATGTGTATCAGTCCTAATACATATAGAACTGCAGACAGAACAGACCAATGGCCTGGTCTGTTTCCAGTGCTCCTCTTGTAAACTCAGAGAGTATTCACAGTGTCTTCCCTCCTGCTCCTCTCCCACTTCCCCTTCAACAAGCTCCCTGAGAGACCTGACACAGACCACCTATTCTGAGAGCAATAGGGAGACCTTCAGGAAGGGCAGCAGGCAGTGTGGCCTTCCCAACTGCTGCTCGGGCTTAAGCCACTCCTGCCTCCAGGGGTCATGGGACAGTTGCCCTTTCCTACTGACCTGGGCTGATCCTGAAGGTTCCTCCTTTCTTGTCTGGTATTGTGCCCACAACCACACTTGAAGACCTGCAGAGAGACAGGAGACAGGGGGTGAATGATTGACTGAGAAATAAATGACTGGTCCATGGGGCACCAGTTATTTCAGACTTTTGTTCTGCCCAAACTTTTCCACCTCCTTCCACCCACTGGCCCTCTCTGATTTCTCCCTCTCCAGCTCCTCCTGAATAACTCCGTTTTTTTTCTACATGGGGCAATAAGAAGCAAAGTTTGTTCAAAAGTGTTTCTATGTTTCTGAATTCCCCTCCCAGACTTCTCCCTCACCATTTCCGGCACTAAAAATGAATAGGGTTCAGGGCAGTGATGATGTTCAGAAGGCAGCTCTGGCTAAATTCAGGTATTTTTCATGCCCCTGGAGGAATCGTCCTTCCAACAGTCTCATCCCAGGGTCCTCACATAAGGCAAAGCCCATCACTTCTCAGAAAACGTATGATGGTAGTGGCAGGGGACAGGGCAGGAATGTCCATAGCAACACTGCCACCCGTTCTCCTCCACACATACATGGAAAGATCACATTTCCCCGCAATACAGGAGACAAATTATTCCCAAAGTAAAACATTGGTCCATGCTACCACCTCGTAACCCTCCCTAGGTCAGAAGCCACTTCTCTGCAATAGGGATCTGGTCCCCAGACCAAACCCTTGTGGCCCTTCTCTGCAGCCTCCCCCCACCCTCAGCCCCCGCAGCCCACCATTTCCGGCTCCAAAATGGACGGAGGGTGGAGAAGAGATGCTGGAAATGCAGGCCTGGACCTGCTGCGGTTCCGCGGTCCCCTCTCTCAGCCCTCCCCATTCCCCGGACTCTACCCGCTGGTCTCCTAGAATATCTGAGCTAGTACTGGTTCCCATACCCTGACCGCCCTTGGTTGCCTCCCCACAAACCATCCGTTTCTTGCACCAAATGGGTGGGCGTGGGGGAAAGGGGTCGAGAGAATGCAGTCCAGGACCCACTGTGATCTTTACCCTCTGAAACCCCAACCACAGTGATCCGCAGGTGGTAATGGATTTGAAGGCATCCCAGGGTCATGCTTCCTCCTCCTCCTCACATTTCCTTCTGCCGGAAGCTCACATTTCTCCAAGGATATAAGAGATGGTATCCAGACCACTTATTCCCAACACTCACACAATTTTATGCGCCAAAATGAATGGAGGGTGAGAGGAGAGTGGTACCTGGGAAGCAGACCCTATCCTCAGTAGTCACTGTCCTCCCCCACCCCCATCCCGGCTTGTATTTACCTGCTGGGCTATAGGGTAGTTGCCCCCTTTGCCCCTCAGTCTGAAGTCTGCCTTCCTCCACGGAAATAGGGAGCTGGTACCTGGAGGAAAGGGACTTCTGCACTCATCCGCTCCTAATCACGTGAGGGAAACGTCACCAGTGGGCTCGGGTCCCTAATTTCCCTCTCACCAGCAGAAAGTGCATCAGGAGCCAGCAGATCTCCCTTCGCTACCCAAGCTCCCCACTCCCGGCCCAGTCCCTCCGCAGGAGGCCCTGTCACTCATTTTTGGCTTTGCAAATCTCTGAGGTCAAAGTGGCCCCTTCTGTCCGTTTGTGGTTAGCAGGGAGGGGTTACATCTTCTCGGAGGGCTACTGCCTATTGTACATCTCAGAGGAATTTTTTTCCTTTTCTCTTTGCTCCCAAGGCACCTAACCCCTCCATCGGTGTCTCCATTTAGCCACTATGATTATTTTACCTTTGATCGGGACCTTCACTTAATAGGTACAGGGTGGGTTGTCAAATAGGGAAGCAGAATGAGGTTTAATTTTTTTCTTACTATTTAAAAATTTCCATTTTTTTTACTCTCAGCATGGGTTATTCTAATAAGCAAAAACAAAATCGTGTTATTTTCATTTGAGGAAATAAATGTTTATTGTAGGAGAAAATGAAAGACATGTTTGCAAAAAATTTTACCTGAGACACCAAATTAAGTCCATAATATTATTTTTTATCATATAGAAAATGGATTTGACTGGCTACATACAAAATCCATATATTATAATTTTTTCATAAAGAGTTGTTTCTTGTCCAGTTCTATTTTAAAACACACATTTTGTTTATTTATTTTAAAAATCTTTTTATTGTGACTTGAGTGATAGGTTACATGGGAGAACATTGGTTTTGCACTCAACCAATCATATTTTATTCAATTTCAATGAAAAAATCCCCTCCATGCACCATCATTTAACAGTATTTGCCTCTAATCCCTCTTTTATTATTTTTTTTAAGTACACAAAAACATGCAGGGATATATTATCGTTTAAACAACCAAAGGGCACATTTGCAAGCCAGCACACATCCTTTCTCTTTGCATTATTTTATTTATTTTTAACTTTTGATTGTGAATTGAGTGAAGGGTTACAGAGGAGATCATTAGTTTTACATTTAGCAAATCATACACTTCGTTCCATCTCAAGGATTGCAATCCCTTCAATATAACGTCACTTATCCCATTTCCTCCCTTTTTGTTTTCATTCCTCCTTCTTTCCCCACCTTTCTGGAATTTGTCTTTAGGTAAATACTGCCTTTTTTTTTTTTTTTTTTTTAATCTCGAATTAACATTGTTGCCCCTTCTGTACACCAGTTGAACCATGGGAGTGAGTTCAGTTCCAGATCTGAAGGGTGATTAAGGGCAATAGTCAAGGGGTTTCCAGAAATCTCTGTCTGATCAATAAGTCTGGCCTTCTTTATGAATTTGAGTTTTGTTCTACATTTCTCCCACTCTCTCCAGGACCTTCTAATGTTATCCCTTTCAAATCAGTTGATAGTGGTAGCAGGGTACTGTCTAGTTCTTCTGGTCTCAGGGTTGTGGAGACTGATGTTCACATGGTACACTAGTCCAAACTTTTCTCCAGACAAAGACCAATAGATGCACCTTAGCTCATGAGATTCCAGTTGCTACTCATCAAAGCAGAATGTAGAACATTGGGTTTTTTTTTTTGGACTATGCTATGTCAGTTGACCATGGTGTCCCTCTGAAACTATGCTCATGAGCCCACAGGCCCATCCAATCATTCCCTCAAGGTGTTTGGTAATGTCCATGAAGTTCTCATAATTTTTCTCCCTGTACAGGTTGTGAACCTCAAGGTCAGCAGTTCGAAACTATCATGGGAGAAAGATGAGGCTTTCTTTTCCCGTAAAGCTTTACAGCCTCGGAAACCCTGTACAGGGTCGCTATGAGTCGGAACCGATTCCATGGCACATAACAACAACAATACTTCACCATGTTGTCCTGGTGTGGCACTGCAGGATAGTGCGCTGAACTGCAAGGTCAGTTTGAGTCACAAGGTTGCACAGTTCAAACCCACCAGCCATTCCTCGGAAACCCTATACAGGGGTCGCTATGACTCGGAACCAACTTGATGGCACTTGACAGCAAAAACACAGGTAGATACATGGATAGATACACAGGCTGAATGGGTGTGTGAGGAAGAGTGGGAGTATACCCACAGATATATAAAAGTTTGACAAAAGTTACATGGAAACATAAACATGAGTTTGGTGGAGCATGTTATTGTTGTTGTTAAGTGCCACTGAGTCAGTTCCAAGTCATAGCAACCCCTGTATAGGGTTTCTGAGGAGCAGCTGGTGAGTTTGAACCGCCATCCTTGTGATTCAAACCGACCTTGCAGTCCTACGCTTATCCTACAGCACCACACCAGAAGTATCTACCTGTAGATCAATGTTATTGCAGGATTGTATATATAACAGTGTTTGCCTCTATTCTCTTTAACTCTTGTACTCCTCCCCATGTCTTCCCCTGCCAACCTTCCTCTTGTTATATATTGCCTTCCCTGTCACCCAAGTTAATATAAAAACACATTTATTTAATGTTCACGAACAGTTGTTGAATGCCAAATAGACCTGCTAAAATATCATGGCTGCCACAATGCCACTTTTGAAAATTTGGCCCATAGCTATTGTCATTCAGAAACTTTATTCTAGGCAAAAGGAAAACCTGTGAGGCTGAGACAGTTGACGGTTTGAGGGCTGCAGAAATGGTCCTATTCTTCCTGCCTTGTGAAGGGGTGGGGAAGGTGCTGCTCCATCCTGTCCTCTCACATTCCAGAGCTTATCATCTCCTGTATTCAGTCATTTGACTTTGTTGCTCAATCCAAAAATATACATGGACAGGTGACTGAATTGGTGTCCTGAGCAGATAGATGCCTTTGGCTCCTTTCTTCCCTCCCCCCAATTCCCACAGAGATAATTCAGCCTAGGTATAGACGGGGCATTGTTTTTACCACTGGAAACCAGAATGGGATTCCTCTTGTACTTGAGCAGCTGTGGGTTTCCTTGAAGCATGAAAAAAAAATGATCCCTGTGAGGATAGCCCCCACCTCCACGGGAAGCCACCCTAGAAACTGTCTACTTGCCTCCCACCTGGTTTAGCAGTGCATCCTGCTGGGTCTTTCAACTTCAGTTTTCTTACCTCCAAAACACCTAGGAAGAGTGGGGTATACAGTCGGATTGCTGCCTTCCTTTCCATACCTAAAGTAGTGCCCACTCAGCCAGACATAGAAGTTTATATACAGACTACACTGATTAACTTATATATATAAAGTGTTCTTTACTGAAGAAGTTTGTGGACTACCTGAAATGGTATGCAAGAAAACGTATATTTAGGGTGTAGTAGAATATATACACTGTTGTGTTAAGAGTGTCTGTACCCTAGGAACCTGAGACACCCCACTGTGTGAACAGGTTGACGTTAGGAACAAGCAGAAACTATGAGGTAAGGAAAATGCATAGAGGAGAAGAGGCTATTTTGGAATGAGAAGGTAAAGGAAAGAGACAAGTAGCAGCTGAGCCATCATGTTAAAAGAAAATCATGTACCCCTTGGACTCAGGCATTTGTAATTGGGGAAATCAATTCCTTGGAATTGTTTTCAAAATTATGTGTATGTGTGTGTGTGTGGAATGCTATGGAAAGTAAAAGATCATTGCTACTAGGGTTCCAGTTCATACATGCATGGGTATATAACAAACAAACAAAATGTATTTAAACATATTTCTGTGATTAATGATGGCTACAGACAAGTTCTCGCTATGGGTCGGAATCGACTCGATGGCACTTCACAACAACAACAACAGACAAGTTCTCTCAGTAATAAACTTGTCCTATCTTATTGTTGTTGTTGTTAAGAGCTGTTAAGTTGGTTCCAACTCATAACAACCCTGTATAGGGTTTCCAAGGAGGACTAGTCTGCCACTTTGCTAGAAGTCTAGTAGATTAGTTTTTGCTTAGGGCTGGGGGAGATAGGATGATTTCTTTTTCATGACTATCAAATTTGAATTTACTTATTTCCTAAAACTTTCAACTTGAATTAGTGGTATTTTTTTTCTATCACTTTACTCTCTTTTGTTATCATATAGAACTTTTTTAGAGGGATTTTTCAATATTGTATGAACATCTTTATTTCTCAAAAGGAAAAATAATGAAGAACCACATGTTTTATTAAGAGATAAAGCCTCCAGAAAGCAAGTGAGTGAATCAAATATAAAATTCCAATAAAAATTCATCATCAGATTCCTGAACACATTTAGGGCTTTGCTTATAAAGTTTACAAATATACTTAATGATCTATTAATACTAACACTAAAGAAAACTATTATGAAATTAAGACCCAAAAAAAAAAAAAAAAACCTGGTGAAATATTCTTAGCCATCTGTTCATATTAATGCACTATTAATTTCTCTACATTCCAAGTGTTTATGTACTTTCATACTTGATGACAACTTACTTCTTAAGAAAAGGAAATTCAATCCATAGATCATCTTAATATCCAGTTTTCTTGGGTGGATTTGTGTTTGAGGTCATAACAATGTTTTAAAAATGATTGTGATCATGATTACATATATCTGTGAATCTAAAAGCCATTGAATGAAGTGTTCATTTTAAATGGGTGAATTTTGTGATATGTGAATTATCTCTCAATGAAGCTGTTCTTTTTTCTGTTTTCCCCAGTGGTAACGTTTTTATAACTATAGTACAGTACTACAAGCAGGAAATTGACATAACTACAGTCTATTGATCTAATTCTCTTTTTACCAGTTTTTAAAACATGTTTGTGTGTTTATTTTGGTTGGTTGGTTGGTTGGCTATGTGCTGTGCAGTCAGTTCCGACTCATAGTGACCCTGTATAGGGTTTCTTAGGCTGTAAGTCTTTATGGGAGCAGAAAGCCTCATCTTTCTCCCATGGAACAGCTGTTAGTTTCGAACTGCTGACTTTGATGTCAGCAGTCCAACTCGTAACCACTATGCTACTACCACAGCTCCTTGTGTATCTATTTTATTCTATGCAATTTTATCAGATGTATCAATTTGTGTGATAACCACCACAGTCCAGATACACATTTCCACCACAGTGATCTCATCAGCCATTGTGTGATTTGTTTTGCATTTGTCTCATTAATTTTTTGCTCTCTTTCTCCTCTAACAATTTAAAAAATTAACTGAATATTCTTGATGATTCATTTTATCTCCTTTTTTGATTTAGTACCTATAAATTATTATTAGTAGCTTCTTTGAGCTTTATAATATATATCTTTAACTTATCAGAGCCTGCATTGAAGTGTTATTAATGTATATTGTTGTTAGGTGCCATTGAGTTGTTAGGTGCCATTGAATCTTGATGATTCATTTTATCTCCTTTTTTGATTTATTAGTTATAAATTATTATTAGTAGCTTCTTTGAGCTTTATAATATATATCTTTAACTTATCAGAGCCTGCATTGAAGTGTTATTAATGTATATTGTTGTTAGGTGCCATTAAGTTGGTTAGTGCCAACTCATAGCGACCCTATGTATATGTATATGTCTGGTCTTGAATCATCTTTACCATTTTTGCCATGTTTGAACCCATTGTTGCAGCCACTGTGTCAATCCATCCTATTAAATGTCTTCCCCTTTTTGCTGAATCTCTACGTTACCAAGCATAATGTTTTTCTCCAGGGACTGGTTCCATCTAACACCATGTCTAAAGTACATGAGATGAAGTCTCAGCATCCTCACTTTGAAGGAACATTCTGGTTGTACATTTTCCAAGACAGATTTGTTTCTTCTTCTGACAATTCATGGCATCTCCAACATTCTTCACCAGCATCATAGCATCATGAATCAAAGGCAACAATTCTTCTTTGATCTTCCTTTTTCATAGTTCAGCTTTCACATGCATATTAGGCGATTGAAAATACCCTGGCTTGAATCAGGCACACCTTAATGATATATTTATTTTTTAACACCTTAAAAAGGTCTTTTGCAGCAGATTTGTCCAATGCAATATAGCCTTTGATTTCTTTCTTTCTTTTTTTTTTTTATTTATTTAAGGTTTTTATTGTGGATTGAGTGAAAGTTTATAGGGCAGATCATCAGTTGTATATTCAACAAATCATACACCTTGTTTCATTACAATGGTTATCATACCCTCTATGTACATGTATTTCTCTCTAGTCACTTTAGCTCTTTTTTGAAACTGAGGCATATATAATAATTTACCACCAAAGGGCACATTCTGCAAGTCTGCCTCCTGGCCACCATATCTTAGTCCCTCTCTTCCCATAAATCTAGAGTCCTCAGCTGTTCCTTCTTTCCATGTCCCCATCTCTGCCTCCATCTCTGGTATTGCTGCTTCTCTGGATAAGTTCTCTCATTCCACTTGTGATTTTCTCCCTTGATGGTTCTAGAGTCCTTTGTTTCTGGACTGAAAGATTAACTACTCCCTTGTTTTTGTTACAAAACTTCTACCTTTACAATGGTGACAGTCGCAAGTACTCATGATAACAATTACTCACTATTGAATCATAAGAATCTTATCCCCATCTCTTTTCACCAGACGCATCTTGACAAGATGAAAACTATTCAGTATGGACTCTTTTTCCCCACACACTATTAAACTAAACTCTCCCTTGAAACCTTGTAAGCCAGTCACTTCGTGCCATTATTGCCCCCTCATTTTAGGTAGCCAATGTCTAAGTTTCCCGTCCCTATCTACCCTGTGTACAGAGGGGATAGCATTGATACTTGATGTGAAAATTCCTTCCCACTCTGTTGATATTTAGAGTTACTACCTCCATGAGTATAGGTCGTTTATCAAATTCTAGCAATTTACCCTCATTCCCTTTATCAAAAATTGTTTTGTTCTTTTTTCTTTTCTTTTAATTTCCCTCTAGTCGAGTTCTGATTATCAAGCCATTGAGGCTAGGGCAAATGGGTACTGTCTGCAACTTTGGATGTTCTTGTGCATCTCCTTTCACTTCATATCAGCTGGATGCTTCACTCTCAGCTATAGCCCTTTGTGGCTATGTCCTTGTTCATAGGCTCAGGTGTTCTACCGACTCAATGGCACCAGTTGCTCCTCTCTCTCTCTCTCTCTCTCTCTCTC
>NW_006408907.1:1570311-1583206 GCF_000296735.1 Chrysochloris asiatica
AAAGTGAAATAAAGACTTTCTAAGATTAAAAAAAAACTTAAAGAATTCATCACCATTAGACCCTCGCCACGAGAAATGTTCAAGGAAGTGTTTTAGGACAAAGAAAAAATGATGCCAGTTATAAATACTGATGTACACAGAGAAATGAAAATTACTGGAAATAGTAACTACATATATAAAAGCTTTCTTTGTTCTTGTTTTTATTTCTTTAAAAGATAGTTGACTGCAACCATTATAGAGAATGGTATGGTACTTCCTCCAAAAGCTAGAAATAGAAATATGTTAAGATTCAGCAATCCCACTCTTGTAAAAATTTACAGCCTCGGATACCTTATACAGGGTTGCTATGAGTTGGAATTGACTTGATGGCAGTGGCATATATGAATATAAATATAATATTTATATATATGCAGCACATGTATACATGTATATACCTATGTCTAGAGATATCCTTGGAGGCCAGGATGGCCATATTTCTTGTCTCATACTTCAGAGCGCCCTTCATGTGCTATTTGAACTTGCTAGAAGAGTCCAGTGTCAATGTGTCTGCGCTACTCTGTCCTGGACTAGAAGCTTCAAGCTGCAATGCTTTCTTTGGCCACAAGATGGCCCTAAAATTTATTTTATGAATTTCTTTCAAAGAGCTTGGATTAAAATAAAAAGGTAATTGTCTTTATTTAAAACTTTTGAAATAATATCTTCATTATAATCTCAATTGTTAGAAATATATAAACCCCCCAATTGTTTACTTATCATTTGTTGAATACCACTACATTCATACTTATCTTAGTTTGTTATAAATTAATTTAATAAATAAAATACTGGATGCACATGATGGGCCAAACCCCAATGGCCTCAATCCCTACCTACATCCCAAACTTTTTTCTTGAACATCTTGTGATTAGGGCATGCTTTATGGGAATGCCTAGAATTCAGTGGTTACACTGAAGGGAGCAAGGGGAGCTTACAATACAACATTTATCAGTGACATTAATAGGCAAAGACAAGCAGAACCTTGGATATGACTGTTCCCCTCAAGGGTACCACATGCCCCTGTTTCCTTATTATCTTTTGCTCACTTTTCTGCTGTTTTTTTTTGGGGGGGGCGGGGCATTGTACATGGCTAGTGACCACTCACAAGCTATCTCCAGAGATACTTCTTCAGACCCACTGTTAACAGGTAAAGAAAGTTGGATAACAGGATTCTCTCTCTAGAGACTGGAACCCTAAACCCATCTTTCTCTGAAGTTGACAGGGCAACTTGGATCTGCCTTGTCATGGAAGAGATGTATATTTTCCTGGGCATATATGTCTAATGTCAGGGACTCAGAAGTGAGCCTCCAATTTCTCTTCCCAAAGAAACTGCTGAATACCCTTATGCCACTGAAGCCAGACTGCTTCCCTTTTCTGTAGAGGTTGGTGCTAACATTAGTAATCAGGAATAAGAAGCCTGGTAAGACTTATGTCTTGTTTATCCATTTTCCTGCCCTTTCCCTTTATAAACTTCTAGCTTGCTTAAGTTTGCTTTGTGTCGCAAGCATCTGGAGGAGGGAGAGCTTTGGCATTGTTTAGGCATCTGATTCTTGATGTCTGAACTTTGCTGTATTTGATATTTTGACATTTTTACCTGTTAGTGTAGTGTTTACGAAACGGGCTGCAAACCTTAAGGTCAGCAGTTCGAAAATACCAGCTGTTCCACCGGAGAAAGATGAGGCTTTCTGCTCCCGTAAATATTTACAGCCTCGGAAACCCTGTACAGGGTCGCTATGAGTTGGAATCGACTGTGTGGCACATAAACAACACCAGTTTTTCCTTTGGGTTTCACAGGTGTTATTGCATTGCTATATATTCTAGGACAGGGTTCAGAAAATTTTTTTGGTAAAGGTCCAGATGGTAAATAGTTTAGACTTTTCAGGTGCTTTGTACGCTCTCTGTTATAACTACTCAACTCTGCCACTGTAGTGCAAAAAGTTATAGACAATACATAATCGAATGAGCGTGTCTGGGTTCCAATAAAGCTGTATTTATGGAAACAAACATACTAATTTTGTTTAATGGTCATGTGTCACGAAATATTGTTCCTTTTTTCAGCCACGGAATATGTAAAAACCATTCTTTGTTTGTAGTCCGCTCCCAGAAAAAAATTTTTCACACATAGGATATGGTTTGCTAACTTGTTCTAGAACCCCCCCCCCTTTTTTAAAAAAAAACTTTTTATTGTGAATTGAGTAAAGGTTTACAGAGCAGATCATCAATTTTACCTTCAACAAATCATATACTTTGTTTCATTACAATGATTGCAATCTCCTCCATGTATCTTCAGTTAGCAGTATTTCCCACTATTCACTCTTTTTTAAAATACCAAAATGTTTATTGCAGTATAATACACGATAGTCAAAATGTACAAACAACCTAAATGCCCATCAACAAATGAATGGATAAACAAAATGTGGTATGTACATACAATGGAATACAACTCCTCCAGAAACAGAAATGAAGTCTTGATACACGTTACAACATGGATGGGGCTTGAAGATATTATGCTGAGGGAAGGTAAGTCAATCACGAAAAGACAAATTTGTATAGCTTCACTTATTAAAAGACATGCAAATCTATAGAGACCAAAGTTTATTAGTGACTACCCAGTTTGAAGGTGGGGATGGGGGAAAGAGGGTTTATTTATTATTGAGCACTGAGTTTCATTTTATAGTGATAGACAAATTGTATTGATTAAGGGTAGGTTTAGGAGCTCTGGTAGTGTAATGGGTTATGAGTTGGGCTGTTAGTCACGAGGTCAGCAGTTTAAATCTACCAGATGCTCGGCAGGAGAAAGATTTGCAGCCTTGGAAATCCTATGCAGGGCCATTATGAATTGGAATCAACTCTCTGGCACATCACCACCACCACCACCAAGGATAGGTAGAACCCTACTTTTAAGTTTACTTCTACAAAAGGTTGTCTTCATACATAATGTTTATATTTGAGTTGATCAGCACACTTTGAGGGCAACTTTGTTTTCTAAGTTGAGTCGAGACACTTAACCTAGTAGCCCTCCTATGTACTCCTCATGAAGACTTCGTATCTGGGAATTCAAATGCATTGACACTATTTCCTAACCATCTA
The DNA here is from genome assembly GCF_000296735.1 of Chrysochloris asiatica. Lineage (NCBI taxonomy): Eukaryota > Metazoa > Chordata > Mammalia > Afrosoricida > Chrysochloridae > Chrysochloris > Chrysochloris asiatica. The sequence continues at coordinate 1,573,435 of NW_006408907.1, forward strand.
ACTAATAGATTGTTGTTAGGTGTCATCAAGTTGATTTTCAACTCATAGTGACCCACCCCATTTGATACAGTAGAAAAGCTTCATGGGGTTTGTGGCTTTGTAGGATAAGCACTAGACCGCAAGGTCAGTTTGAGCCACAAGGTTGGTGGTTCAAATTCACCAGCCACTCCTGAGAAACCCTATATAGGGTTGCTGAGTCGGAACCAACTCAACAGCACTTAACAAATAACTTAAGAGGAACAGATTGCTGGTCTTTCTCCCGTGGGGCCACACAGCCGAGTATTAAGCCATTGTGTGACCATGGCTCCTTTAACTCAATTTAGGATGGCAAAATTCTTTACATTCATGGGAGATTGGCTGGTATAAGGTGGGACTGTCTCAATTTCAAAGTGTCCTGCATTCCTTCATATGTCTGCTGAACTGGGGAGGTGGTTTCCTGTGAGAATTCACTCAAAGGAAAAAGAAAACCAAACAGACAAGGTTTTCCATAAAGCTAAATAGGGAGAGGGGGGCTTATCCACATCTTTGTTGAGTGAATGTTCAGTCCACTGTGGGGTTTAGAGAAATCAGTGGGAATCTCTCTACCTTGAGAACATCTGAACATCTACAGTGGTGGTGGCCAGCATAAGGAACAAGACCCAGAAGATATCCAGGGAGAGCATGGGGATTGGGTATTGTAACAGAGGAATGGAATTACTGACCTCTCAGTCCATTGTACTTGTTTGTGCATATAGGGAAGACTTCATTTTGGAAACTTCCGCAAATAGCTGAAGGGAATATCTAGAGGGTTGGGTCATACGTGTGATGGTGGGAACAAAGGGTTTTAGAAAATTACAACTTATTTGGTGCACACAGCAGCCCTGCTAGGTGATTGTTGTTGTTGTTAACTGCCATCGAGTCAATTCTGACCCATAGTGACCCTGTATAGGGTTTCCAAGGAGCAGCTGGTGAGCTTGAACCACTGAATTTGCAGTTCAAACTACTTTGCAGTCTGACGCATTAGCCCACAGCACCACACTAGGACTCCTGGGAGGTGATTAGTATCCTTATGATATGTTGTTGTTGTTAGGTGCCATCGAGTCGGTACCAACTCATAGCGACCCTATGCACAGAAGAACGAAACAGAAATAAATATAATGATCTTTAAAGAAATGTCTCTTATCAAGTTTATACTGATAAATAAGATCCAGAAGTAAACTAAAATTGAGGTTCTGCAACAATTCAATTTTGTTAGTGCTCACTTTGTTTTAATAAGATGATCAAACTCGTTTATTAATATTTGTTCAGTTTTGAAAAATGATAAGCTATAAACAAGAAAAAATTATCCATAATTCAACCACAAAGAAATAAACACTGCAATATTTGGCCTTATATATTCTTAGAGTGTTTATATTTATATATGAAAAATAAATGTAAGATTTGAAATAATGTCAATACATATAGAGGATGCTTTTTAAAACTGCTTTATTAATTTCACAATATATAACAAGCATGTTTCCAGGCAATAGGTAAATCTCCCTGGCTGACAGAAACTTACAGACTGGGTCAAAAGCACAACATTCAATTAGAAGCTGGTAAAAGAGACCCATCAGAAACAAGTAATATCAAAAAGTTTACAATAAAGGTATCTTACACATATGTAAGTTTAGGAAGCAGGGGTTTCTCTATTAACTTCAGGAAAAACATCAGAATTCATGGCATAAGGCAAAATTCATCATGATGGTCATGGTGAGGGGGGTCAGTGCTAACCGCCCTCAGACTATGACTCAATTGCTTTCCCCTAAGTTTTTCCATCAGCTCTCTTACCTCCTCCCCAATCCTTGCCTGTGGCTCTCCAAGCCTCTGAATCATGTCCCATCTATATTGCAGGATAGGCTGCCTAACACGGGGTCGCCTACGACTTCCTCTAGGTACACAAAATTCATCAGCTTCCAAAGGGAGTGTCAAGGGCTCTCCTTTATTAGTGTCTTGCTCTTTTTCCTCCTTTTCTTCATTTTCTTGGTGGGTATTTTCCACATGGAGATTTTTTCCCGCTTGTCCCTCTTTGGATTCCATTACTCCTAGGAGACAAAGGCCAGAGAAGGGACTGAATGCTTTCTGTACGAATCAGCACCGAGGACAGAGGCCCTACTATGCACCTTTCAACCCTCAGAGCCCTGGATATTCAAAGGTTTTAAAAAATATCATTTTTCCCACCTGCGCGACTAGGGCGCCCTCTAGGGGGCTCCCAGTGCTCTCCCCTTCCTCCCCTAAGCCCACCATTTTTCCTGCGTCTCCATTGCCAGACCTCTACAGGCACCAAAATGGAGGACAGGGCTGGGGGGGTGGTGGTGATGACAAGGGTCTCGGACTGGGCTCTGCTCTTGTTTCACCACCCCCACCGGCACATGGTCCCTCGCACCAACCTGGGCCTATCCTGGCAGTCTCCTCCTCCTCCTGATCCTTACCCCCAGGTGCGCCGTCTGGAACCTCAGACCCGCAGACCTGCAGATGGTGGGGGTGCAGGAAGGAGGGGATATGCTTAGCACCCTCGGACCCAGCCAGCCTCCGTGCTCACCCTCACCGCCCCTCCCTCCTCATAGACCACCATTTTCTGCACTACAGGGGCGGGGTGGGGGGCTGAGTGGGGTGTTGGGGGAGCCTGCGGTAGTGGGAGAGGCAGGTGTCTGCCAGTGGTCGATGCCTGGGGATCACCCTCCCACAGGGCCGGGAGAGACCTCCCATGCTCTGCACCCGCACGCACCGGTTCGCAGTGGACCATGTGGGCTGCACCCCGGGACCTGCTCAGCCCGGGCTTCCAGAAGCCTAGGAGGCTGTTCTGCCCGCCTACCTCCCTGCCATGCAGGCGCTCCCACACCAGCCCAGGGACGCCTCTGGCTTCCTTACCTGCTCCGCCTCAGCCTCCCCGGTCCCTGGGCTGTCCCTAGCCCGCACGCCCTCAGGGCCTCTGGGAACAGGTACCGAGGAGGGACGCGCCAGGGCCGCTTTGACTCAGGAGGGAGGCGCGCGAGTAGGTGCTGGCCAGTCACGTGATGACTCGTGGCCACGCGGCTCCGCCCCGACCCCGTGCCCACTCCAGTCGACCCCTCCTCCCCCACCCCACTTCTCCTTTGCCCAGGTTCCTTTACTATCGCTATCTTCGGGGCCTGTCACTCTCCACTCTTTGCAGAGCCTTGAGCCTTTCTCTGCTTGCCAGGGAAGGGCAGCATTTACTTTAAGGATTGTTGGCCATTTCTGCTGCTTCTCCAGGGATTTGGTTTTTCCCCTCTCTTCTTTCTCCGCTGCTACACTTCACTTCTCCCTGCTGTTCTCTCTGCTACCACTGAACACCATTTTCCCGCCACTAAAATGTGTGAACAACTTGTGTCATAAGAAAAGCCTGGGAGAGTGGATTTAAAAAAAATTTTTTTTAAATACTATTCTGTTTTGTTCCTTCTCAATTAGCTACCAACAACAAAAATCAATATGCATTTAACAAAGAAGGAACAGAGAAAGTATTTTTACTTGAAAAAGTTGGGAGAAAACCCCACAACCAGCTGTTTCTTCTGCAATGTCATTATATAAATATAGACTCTACAGGCAGCTGCATTTTTAGAACTTGGAAAAGAACAGGGCAGGTGAAAGTTCCCTTAATGAGGGGCCCCGACACATGAGGACCTTCCATGAAGTTGACCAATGAGCGTCTTGTGCAACAGAGCTTTGTTGTTGGATATTCAGAACTTAAAAATAAATCACAAAGTTCTTATTTGAAAAGCAATGACTATGTTTTGAATTGCAAATCACATGCTCTTGTGTTTAGAGAATCCTAAGGGATCGCCAAAAAAAAAAAAACACAAAAAAACTTTTATCGAACTAAGAAGTGAATTTATCAAGATTGCAGTTACTAGGCAAATATCCATCCTAAGCGCTAGTAATGAGCAAGCAATTGGAAATTTTGCATGTGTTTGTGTAAAATTTGTGGTCCAAAAGTCCTAACCCATTGCCAGCAGTTACGACTCAGTGAGGTATAGGACAGAGTAGAACTACCCTGTAGAGTTTCCAAGGCTATAAAAATCTTTAGGAAACCACACTGCCGCATCTTTCTCCCGCAGAGAAGCTGGTGGGATTGAACCAAGAAGTTTTGATTAGCAACTGAGCACTTAATCACTGTGCCACCAGGGCTCCTTAAATTTATGATACCTTCCAAAATTATAAAATATTTAGGGATGAATTTTAGAAAATACGTTGAAAACCTACATACTGAAAAGTACAAAACACTACTGAAAGACATTCAAGATAAAAATAAATGTGAAGATAAACCATGATCACGGAGCAGGACATTAATATTATCAAGATGTCAGTTATCTCCAAATTTATCTGTTAAGTAAGTGTAATAAAAATAGAAATCACAACAGGAATTTAAAAAATCAATCGATACTCCAAATTTATATGGAAATATAAAGGATCTAGAAACAATTCTGGAATAAAAGGGGGAAAAAAAGCCCATAAATCTGGAGGATTATATTACCAACTATCAACATTCAAGGTAGTAGTAAAAACAATAGTGGTGTCTTGGTGTGACACTGTGGTTTAATGCGCTGGACTGCATGGTCGGTTTGAATCGCAAGGTCAGAGATTCAAGCTTACCAGCTGCTTGGGAAACTTACACAGGATCGTTATGGGCCGGAGCTCTTGTAGCATAGTGGTTATGAGTTGGGCTGCCCACCTCAAGGTCAGCAGTTCGAAACTACCAGTGGTTCTGCGGGAGAAAGATGAGGCATTCTGCTCCCGTGAAGATTTGCAGCCTTGGAAACCATGTGCAGGGTCAGTATGAGTCAGAACTGACTCCAGGGTACTTAACAACAACAACATGGGTCAGAACTGACTCGACCTCACTTAACAACAATAACAACGGTAGTGGAGTAAACACTGACATATGATCACTGAACAGAGTAGAGATCTAGAAATAGACGTGTGCATATACAAGGAGGTTTCAGAAAGTTTGTGGAAAAATTCCATTCTCTTTTTAATTCCATTTGTTCAGGCACTTTTTGAAGTTCATTTTTTACAAAGACGTTAAGGTAATTCAACAGGGAAATACTCTTTTCAACAAATGTTACTGGAACAATTGGATATCCTATAGGGGAAAAAAGTAACTTAAAAAAAAATGTCTGTGTAAAATGAAACCGGAATTAAGCATATTAATTTAAAATAGATCATATGCCAAGTAACCCTGGAAGTGTAGTACATTATACGTTGGACTGCTAACAACAAGGTCAGCAGTTTAAGTCCATGGGAAAAAGAAACTTTCTGCTCCCATATAGATTTACAGCCTTGGAAGGCTATGAGTCTGAATTAATTCGATGGTATGCAGCAGCAGCAGGAGCAGATCGTATGCAAAATGCAAATGATAAAACTTCTAGAATAAAACAAACAAACCATCTCAGCCTTGGAGAATGCTAAAGATGTCTTTAATAGGATACCCAAAGTACAGATCACAAAAGAAAAATAATGATATGTCAGACTTAACAAAAATAAAGACTTGTGTTTTTTGAAAGACATGGTTAAGAACATGAAGTGTCCAATTAGTAAACTGAGAGAAAATAGTCATAATGCATGTATCTAACAAAGAGCAGTGTTTTAGAACATGTATAATCATTAACAGTTTGCTATTGTGTCAATTCTGACCCATGGCAATCTCACGTGTGTCAGAGTAGAAGTGTGCTGATTTTTCAGAAATAGGTCAACAGGTCGTTCTTCTGAGGCACTTCTGGGTGGACTCAAACTTCCAACCCTTCAGTTAGAAGATGAGTGTATTAACTTTTATACCAGTCAAGGACTCCAGAGCACAAATAGAGAAAAATTGAAAATTCAAAATAAGACAAACAACTCCATTTAAAAATGGTCAAAAGAGTTGAACAGATACTTCACAGAAGTAGGCATTCAAATTGCCAAGAAACTTAAAAAAAAAAGTTTTTATTGTGAATTGAGTGATAGTTTACATGGGAGAACATCAGCTTTGCATTCATCCTATCATATTTTGTTTCATTGCAATGATTACAACCCCCTCCATGCATCATTCAACAATATTTGCTTCTATTCCCTTTGTTATTTTGATGTGCACTGAAGCTCTCAGGAATATATAATATAATATAATATATAATAATTCAACCAACCAAAGAGCATACCTGTCTCCCCTCGACCCCACACCAGCACACAGCCCTTCTCCCTCCATGAGTCTAGAATCCCCAGCTGATCCATCTCTCAACGTCATCATCTCTGCATCCATCTCTGGCATCGCTGCTTCTCTGGATAGGGTCCCACACTCCGCTTTTCTACCCCAGGGTCCTCTGCTCCTAAACTGCAAGATCGACCACTCCCTTGTTTTTGTTAAAAAATGTCTACCTTTACAATCACAACAATTGCAATCAATTCTGATAGCTATTATTCGCTATTGAACCACAAGAGTCTTATCCCCATCTCCTTTCACTAGCCCCTTCTAGACAGATTGAAAACCACTCAGTTAAATTGCCGATAAAGAAAAGGTGCAAAATGGAACCTGGTCCTGTGCCATTCTCATAATCAGGGGACTGTTGTGTGCCATGGGGTTTTCACTATCCGAATTTCAGATCTTTAAGCCTTTCTTCCTAGTCTGTCTTCATCTGGAAATTCCACTGAAACCTGCTCTGCATCATAGTGGTGGCTGTACAAGAGGTGTATTGTCCAAGAATAGAACTTGATTCTTCTGTATGGAAGTTGAAAATTCTACCACTGAATTCTCCTCTGCCCCATTGTTGTTGTTGGTAAGTGCCCTTGAGTTGCTTCTGACTCATAGCGACCTTGTATAGGGTTTCCAAGGACCAGCTGGTGAGTTTGGACCACTGACCTTATGGTTCAAACCTACCTTGTGTTCCAGTGCTTATCCCATAGTGACACATCAGGACTCCAATTGTCCCAGTCCCATCAGAACTACTAAAATGGAAAGCACTACAGAAACAATCAAATAAGATAGATATAGAATTAGAAGCAATTGAAAACCTATAAAAGAGGTCTGAATGATCAATAATAGAATATCAGAAATAGACAATACACCGAAAGGGCAAAGGAGTAGAATAGAAGAGATGGAAAGCAGAACTAGTGAGCTGGAAGACAAATTTCTCAATAGAAGATAGAAGAGCAAGCAGAAAAAAGGATAAAAAAATCTGAAGAAGGTCTAAGATTCATGTTGGACAACATGAAGAGGAATAACTTAAGAATTATCAGCATTACAGAACAGGAAGAATCACACAAGTCCACAGAGGAAAGAGTTGAAGAACTGCTGGAAGAAAATTTCTCTAACATACTGAAAAGCGAAAAGATAAACATTCAAGAAACTCAAAATCCCCAGGAAGGATAGACCTCCCCCCCCCCAAAATCACCAAGACATATTATAATCAAGCTCTCTAAAATCAAAGATAAAGGAGACATTCCTGAAAGCAGGTAAGGAAAGCAGAAGTGTTACATACAAAGGCAAGCAAGTCAGAGTAAGCTCAAATTTCTCAGTAGAAACCATGTAAGCAAGAAGGCAATGGGGAGACATATTTAAAACCCTGAAAGAAACAAACTGCCATCCAATAATTCTTTATCCAACAAAGCTATCAATCAAATACGACAGAGTAATCAAAACATTCCAGGATAAACAGAAGCTAAGAGATTTTGCCAAAGCAAACCCTGTGCTACAAAACATCCTGAAGGGAGTTAGGTGGACTGAGAATCAACAAGAACAGACAACAACCAGAGATTAACGCACACCTCCTAGAACTAAACTGACAGATAAAAGAGTCGAGAATAAAACAAAACTGTAAGAACAAACTCAGAGAATCTGGGAGGTCAGTCTATGATCAAAACAATTACAATGTGAAAGAAGGTAAACATGTAGGAACATAGATCCAGATGGTGAAAAGGTCAGGTAGATTACAGGATAACATAGACTGCATTAAATGGAGGGAAAAGTTAGTGGACTCTAAGGTAACCTCAAATAAAATTAACACTTCCCAACATACCAAGAAAATGAAAATCCAAGATAATGGAAACATTAAAAATATGGGAAAACTCAAAAGAAAGAACACAAAATCATGAACTCAACAAAGGAAGACACGTGGAACAAAGAAAGCAGCAACACCACAAAAAAATAATGGCAGCAATTAATCCATACCCATCAATAATTACACTGAATGTAAATGGATTAAATGCACCAGTTGAGAGACAGAGGGTGGCGGAATTGATAAGAAAACAAGATCTTTCAATATGCTGTCTGCAAGAGACACATCTTACACACAGAGACTAAAATAGATTAAAAGTCAAAGGATGGAAAAATATACCAAGCTAATTGCAATAAAAAATGAACAGGAGTGGCAGTACTAATCTCTGATAAAATAAACTTTAAGGCAAAAACCAGCATAATAGATGAAGATGGACATTATTGCATGATTAAAGGGACAATTGAACAAGATGACATAACCATAATTAATATCTATGCTCCCAATGAAAGAACTCCAAAATATATAAAGCAAACTCTAATAGACTTGAAGAAAGAAATAGATGAATCTACAATAATTGTGGGCAATTTTAATGCACCACTTTCAAATATGGATAGAACAACCAAAAAGAAACTCTACAAAGACACAGAGGAACTAAACAACACAATCAGCCAACTGGAATTCATAGATGTGTACAGAGCATTCAACCCAACAACAGCACAATATACACCCTTTTCCAGTGCATTGGAACATTCTCCAGAATAGACCACGTGTTAAGCCACAAAACAAACCTCCATAAATTCACAAATACCAAAATACTACAAAGCATCTTTTCAGACCACATTGCTATCAAATTAGAAATCAACAATAGGAAGACCAAGGAAATCAAGTCAAATACATGGAAATTGAATAACACCCTGCTGAAAAGTAGTGGAAGTAATAAAACATGAACTCACAAATTTCCTAGAAATAAATGAGAATAAAAACACTATTTACCAAAATCTTTGGGACACGGGAAAGTGGTGCTGAGAGGACAATTTATTGCAATAAATGCACACATCCAAAAAGACGAAAGAAACAAAATTAACACATTAACACAGCATCTCCAACAATTGGAAACAGACGAACAGAGGGAACCTACAGCCACCAAAAGAAAAGAAATAATAAAGATTAGAGCCAAAATAGACGAGATAAAAAACAGAAAAACTATAGAAAGAATCAACAGGACAAGAATCTGGTTCTTTGAAAGGATTAACAAAAATGACAGACCACTGGCAAAAGAAAAAGGGAGAAGACACAAATAAAACACATTAGAAACCACACAGGCGATGTCACAACAGATCCAAAGGAAATCAAAAGGATAATAATAGAATACTATGAAAGATTGTAATCCAACAAATTTGCAAACTTAGAAGAGATGGATACATTTTTAGAAAAACATGATCTACCTAAATTTACACAGAGTGAAGCAGAAAACCTGAACAGACCCATAACAAAAGAAGAAATTGATCAGGTCAACCCACAGAATGGGAAAAAAATCTTTTGCAACAACACATCAGACAAGGGACTCATTTCTAAAATATGTAGGAAACTATAACACCTCTACAAGAAAAAGACAAATAACCCAATTAAAAAATTGCCACAAGATATGAACAGACACTTCACCAAGGAAGAGATCCAGGCAGCCAACAAACATATGAAGAAATGCTCACGATCACTAGCCATTGTTGTCATGTGCCGTGGAGTCGGTTCTGACTCATAGCGACCCTGTACAG
>NW_006408907.1:1584293-1608358 GCF_000296735.1 Chrysochloris asiatica
CTTCTGCCTATAACTGATTGGAATACCTAAAATGGGGTTACAACGTGCCCAGTGAAAGAGGCTGCCTGTGGAACCTCTGCATTACATAAGACCAAGGGGGGAATCCTGAACCCCATCCAGAATCTTCTGAGGTGGGAAATTCCCATTTGAAAGGTCAAGCAGACCAGCCTGGAACAGAAGGTACTTCTTGAAAGAAAGACTGACAGGAAAAATACAAAACAATAATGGCAGTCCATCTGATTACTACAAGAACAAGCAAGTTGCTTGCCCAGTAGACATCAAGGCAAGTGGTTGGGTCCCCTCAGGGCAAACCCCATTCCAAGACCAAGACTCAATGGGAATACACGAGCAGACATGCACTCTGATTGGTGACCACGTTGGTCACCTATAAGGGGTAGTGAGGGAGAAACAGCAATGAAGCAGCAAGCTAAGCCCTACCACATTCAATAGATTGCTGTAAACCCAGGTGGAGACCTGGTTGGTCAGTAGTGTGGCAAGACCTGGGGACTCCTAGGCCCAGATTCAGTGACATAGCCACAGAGGACTAGAGTGGAGAGTGAAGCATCCAGTGGGTAAGAAGTAAGGGCATATGCACAAGAACACCCACACTTGCAGATAATACCCACTTGACCTGGTTTCAATGTCCGGATGATCAGAATTCACCTAGAAGAAGAAAGAAGAGGGAAAAAAAGAGAAATCTGATATAATTTGATGAACTTGACCTACACCTATGGATGCAGTAGCTCAAAAGAAGGAACAAATCTTTATAGCGAGGATCATTCCGACCCCCTCCATACACAGGGTAGACAGGGATGGGCAACTTGGACATTGGCTACCCAAAATGGGGGGCTACAAAGACAAGAAGTGACTGACTTACAAGCTTTCAAGAGGGAGCCCAGATTCAGAGGGTGCGGAGGAAGGTAGAATCTCCATTGAGTAGTATCCAATCTGTCTGGGTGGGGCTGATGAAAGAAGATGGGGATAGAACTCTTGTACAATAATGAATGATTACTATCAGGACTTATTGTGAGGGTTGGGAATGTAAAGGTAGACATTTTGACGCAAAAGGAGGGGAGTGATTGACTTTGCAGTCCAGGAGCCAAGGTCCCTGGGACCATCAAGGGAGAAGAGTGGAGTTCAGGACCCTACCCAGAGAAACAGTGATGCCAGAGACTGAGGCAGAGAGATTAAGAGGATAGAGGGAAAGGCTGGGGACTCTAGACTCAGAGAGGGAGAGTGGCTGTAATGCTGACCACCAGGGGGCAGGTTGGTTGGTTGACAATGCAAGGAGGGGATTGTAACCAAGGCAATGAAATGAAATAAGATACAATGAATGTAAAGCTAATGTTCTCCCATGTAAACCATCACGTAATTCACAATATAAAAAAAAAGAGGATGAAATTAAGACATTCATGGATTACAGAATCTGAACCCACTGTAAAGAAATACTAACGTAAGCCCTCCAGCTGACAAGCCATAGTCACTCAAAGCTATACGAAGAAATAAAGACCTTCACTAAAAGTAATTTCAAGAGCAAATATAAAGTCCAATTTTGCTGTATCCTTGGTTTGTAACTATATTTGTAATGTTCTATGCGCTGGACTGCAAAGTCGGTTTGTACTGCAAGGTCGGCAGTTCAAGCTCACCAGCTGCTCATCAGAAACTCTATACATTGTTGCTATGAGTCAGAGCTGACTCTACGGCACTTAACAACAGCATGTAATATAGAAGATAAAAGCATAAATAATGATTATAAATAAATACTGGGCACATAATGTATAAAGATACAATAGGTGAGATCAACAACATAATAGAGAGGAAGAGTGGTCTAGAGACAATATTTTTCTGTGTTATTGAAGTTATTTTTGTTAGTAATCATTGAGTTGATTCAAATTCATGGTGGACTCATGCGTGCAGAGTCCACCATGAAACTCCATAGAATTTTCAATTCTATGTCCTTTCAGAAGGCCTATCATCTGAGGCGCCTCTGGGTGGGTTTGAACCACCAACCTTTAGGTTAGTAGTTAGGCACTTAACCATTTGTGCTACCCAGGGACTCTTTGTTACTGAAATTAAGTTGGTATCAATTTAAACTAGGTTGTTAAAAAGTTAGGATGGCTAATGTGTTTCCCATTGTAACAACAAAGAAAATTTATTTAAAAATATACAACACAGGAAACAAGAAAGGGCTCAAATGGATTTCACCACACAAAAAATCAACTAAAACACACACAAAAAATCATAGTATTTGAGGTAATAAGAAACAAAAAAAGGTATAAATCACATAAAATATATAGCAAAATGACAGAAATAAGACCTTATTTAGGAGTCCTGGTGTGGAGCTGTGGGTTAATGCACTGGACTGCAAAGTTGTTTGAACCTCAAGGTCAGTGGGTTAAGACCACCAAAACCCTATACAGGTTCGTTAAGGGTTGGAACTGACTCGATGGTACTTAACAAGAACAACAACAGCAACTACTTGCATTTAGACTGAACTCTTCAATAAAAAAAAGCACAGATTGGAAAAATAGGTAGGAAAACACAACCCAACACTGTGTTGCTTATAAGAGATACATTTTTTAAATCAAAAGACACAAAGAGGTTGAAAGTGAGAAGATGAAAAAATATTCCATGATATAACCAAAAGAGCTGGGGTTTAATATTAGACAAAGTAGATTTTAAGTCAAGTATTGGTATTAGAGAAAAAGAATACTATATAATGGTGAAATGATCAATTTATCAATGCTGTTGTTGTTAAGCGCTGTTGAGTTGATTCTGACTCATAGTGATCCTGTATAGGGTTTCTGAGGAGGTGGGTTTGAACTGCTGACCTTGTGGTTTGCAGTCCAGTGTTGATCCTACAACATCACACCAGCAGTCCAATTTATCAATTAGCAATAATTATTATGGAGTCCTGGTGTGGCGCTGTGGGTTAATGCGTTAGACTACAAAGTCATTTGAACTGCAAGGTCGGTGGCTCAAGCTCACTCCTTGGAAACTCTATACAGAGTCACTATGAGTCGGAATTGACTCTACAGCACTTAATAACAACAACAATAATAATTATAAATATATATGTGCCAAATAGTAGAGCCACAAAATATATGAAGCAAACACTGAGTGAACTGAAGGGAGAAACAGACAATTTTACAATAATCACTAGAGATTTCAACTTATCATTTGCAATCATCTTGATAGAAACACAATAAGGAAACAGAGAACCTGAATGATATTATAGGTCAACTAGTTCTAACAGACATTTGTAGAACACTTCATCTAACAATAGATATGCCTCCTTCTTCAGGATTGACTATATGCTACGTCACAAAATAAGCCTCAATAAATTTAAAAGGTTTGAAATCATGCAAAGTACTTTCTCTGACCATTTGCTGTTGTTGTTGAGTGCTGTCGAATCGATTCTGACTCATAGTCACCTTGTATAGGGTTTCCAAGGAGCAGCTGGTAGGTTTGAACTGCCGACCTTGTGACTCACAGTCTAGTGCTGATACTACAGTGCCACACCAGGAGTCCTCTCTGATCATTATTGTTATTGTTAAATGCTGTTGAGTTGGCTCCTACTCATAACAACCCTGTATAGGGTTTCCAAGGAGTGGCTCAGAGTTTGAACTACCGACTTTGCAGTTCAAACCGACCTTATGGTCCCGTGCCTATCCTATAGTGCCACACCAGGACTCTGACCATAGTGGGATGAAATTGGAAATCAATAATAGAAGAAAAATTATAAATTTCACAAACATGGGGAAATTAAACAATATACTATAAAAACACCAGTGAATGGGCTGAAGAAAAATAGGAAATTTTTAGAGACAAATGAGAATGAAATCATAATACACCAAAATGTAGGATATGGGGTGAAGACAGCACTCACAGGGAAATTTATAGCTGGAAATACCTACGTTGAAAAAGAGAGAAGATGCAACTAAAATTAGAAATGAAAGAAGTGACATTACTTTGGACCTTACAGAAATTAAAAGAGAATTCTATGAACAATTGCATGTCATAAGCTATTATTTATATGAAATGACCACCACTTGTCTGTCAGTTTGTCATACTATGGTGGCTTGCATTTTGCTGTGAAGCTGGAAGCTATGCCACCAGTGTGTTAAATACCAGCATGGTCACCCATAGTGGATAAGTTTCATCAGAGCTTCCAGACTAAGATAGACTAGGAAGAAGGAGAGGGGGACTACTTCTGAATGTTTACCCACTGAAAACCTTATAATTAGCAGCAGACCATTGTCAGATATAGTGCTGGAAGATGAGCCCCTTCTGTTGGAAGGCACTCTAAATACAACTGGGGAAGAGATGCCTTCTCAAAATAAGAGTTGTCCATGATGATGCAAATGGATTAAAGCTTTCAAGACCTTCATATGCAGATGGGGCACAACTCAAAATGAGGAGAAACAACTGCAAACATCCATTAATAACTGAAACATGGAATGTATCAAGTATGAATCTAGAAAAATTGGAGGTTGTCAAAAATAAAATGGAACACATAAAGATTGATATCCTAGGCATTAGTGAGCTGATTCTGACAATCATATGGTTAACTATGCCGGAAATGACAAATTCAAGAGGGATGGCATTCCTCATAAAAAAAATCATTTCAACATCTATCTTGAATTATAATGCTACCTCTGATAGGATACTATTCATATGCCTACAAGGAATACCACTTAATGCCACTATTATACAAATTTACACACCAACCACTAGAGGCAGTGATGATGAAATTGAAGAATTCTACAAATTTCTTCAGTCTGAAATCGATCAAACATGCAATCAAGATGCATTGATAATTACTGATGATTGGAATGCAAAGGTTGGAAACACAGAGGAAGGGTCAGTAGTTGGAAAGTGTGGTGTTGATAGAAATGATGTTGGAGATTGCATGATAGAATTTTGCAATACCAATGATTTATTCATCAAAATACCTTTTTAAAACAATACAAAAGGAGACTATACACATGAACCTCACCAGATGGAATACAACAGAATGAAATTGACTACATCTGTGGGAAGAGATGGTGGAAAAGCTCCATATCATCAGCCAAAACAAGTTCAGGGGTGGACTGTGGAACAGACCATCAATTGTGCATATACAAGTTCAGTCTGAAGCTGAAGAAAATTAAAACAGGTCCAAGAGCAAAAATATGACCTTGAATATATCTCACCTGAATTTAGAGACCATTTCAAAAACAAATTTGATGCATTCGATGCCAGCTACTAAAGATAAGAATTGCTGTGGGATGACAACACATGCTTTAACGTGTTTAAGAGCAAAGATAACAGTTTAAGGACTTAAGTGTACCTGACCCAAGTCATGGTATTTTCAACAGCCTCTTATACTTTAGAAAGTTGTACAATGAATAAGGAAGACCACAAAATTGATGCATTTGAGATATGGTGTTATATAAAAATATTAAAAATACCACAAACTTCCAGAAGAACAAACAAATTTGTGTAGAAAGAAGTACAGCCATTGGAATACTTAAAAGGGCTTCTAGAACTTGCCCAGTGAAATAGGCCTCTTGCGGAGCCTTTGCAGAGTATAGAACCTTAGGTGAAATCCTGAGTCCCATCCAGAACATTCTGAGGTGGGACATTCCCACTAGAAAGGACAAGCAGACCAACCTGGAACAGCTAGAGTGACAGAAGATACATCTTCAAAGAAAGATCATCAGGAAAAACCCAAAACAAAAATGTCAGTATGACTAGTTACTACAAGAATAAGCAAGCTGTTCACCTGGAAGCCATCAAGGCAAGCAATCAAGTTCCTTCAGGACAAACCCCCTTCTAAGACTGAAACTCAAAGGGAACACATGAGCAGGCACATAAGCTTGCTGGTGACCACATTGGTCAAAGAGGGAAAGGCAACAATGAAGAAATTGGCTGAGTTCAACCACCGTCCATAGACTCCCGTTAACCTGGAGATGAAAGAGAGAAGAGGAAGTGGCTGGTTTGTCCGAAGTGTGGTGAGACCTGGGGACTCCTGAGCCCATGGACAAAGACATAGTCACAGAGGGCTAGAGCTAAGAGTGAAGCATCCAGCTGATTTGAAGTGAGGGGAGATGCACAAGAACACTTAAACTTGCACATATTACCCATTTGACCTAGCCTCGATGGCTTGATAATCAGAACTTGACTAGAGGAAGATAAAAAAAATTTTTTTGATAAAGAAAAAAAGAGGTAAATTGCTATAATTTGATGAACCTGACCTATACTCATGGAGGTGGTGTGGTTGGTGGTTATGTGCTGTGGAGTCAGTTCCAAACCCTGTACAGGGTTTCTGAGGCTGTAAATCTTTACAGGAGCAGAAAGCCTCATCTTTCTCTCGTGGAACAGTTGGTAGTTTCAAACTGCTGACCTTAAGGTTTGCAGCCTGATTTGTAACCACTTCACTACCAGAGCTCCTCATGGAGGCAGTAACTCTAAATACCAACAGAGAGGGAAGAAGTCTTCACATCAAGTATCAACGCTATCCCCTCTGCACACAGGAAAGATAGGGATGGGCAACTTAGATATTGGCTATCTAAAATGAGGGGGTGATAAAGGCATGAAGTGACTGGCTTACAAGGTTCAAGAGGCAGTTTAGTTTAAGAGTATGTGGGGGAAGAAAGAGTCCCCACTGAATAGTTTTCATCTTGTTTAGATGGGTCTGGTTAAAAGAGATGGGGATAAGATTCTTATGATTCAATATTGAATAATTGTTATCATGACTAATTGTGACTGTCACAATTGTAAAGGAAGAAGTTTTGTAACAAAAACAGGGGAGTAGTTAATCTTATGGTCTGGAAACAAAGGACCCTGGAACCATCAAGGGAGAAGAACACAGCAGAATGTGAGACCTTATCCAGAGAAGCAGAGACACCAGAGATGGGGACATGGAGAGGGGGAGCGGCTGAGGACACTAGATTCATGGGAAGAAAGGGACTAAGAGATAGTGATCAGGAGGCAGACTTGCAGAATGCGCCCTTTGGTGGTGTAAATTATTATATATGCCTGCGTGTTTTTTTTTTTAAAAAAAGCTAAAATGAATAGAGAGAAATACTGTTAACTGATTGTATATGGAGGGGATTATAATCATTGTAATGAAACAAGTTGTATGATTTGTTGAATGTAAAATGGATGATCTGCCCTGTAAACTTTCATTCAATCCACAATAAAAAGTTAAAGAAAAAAAGAAGTATCACCAGAATGCTCCTTAGAAGCCAGGATGGTGAGACTTCGTCTCTCATCCTTCGGACGTATTACTAGGAGGGACCAGTCCTTGGAGAAAGACATTATGCTTGGTAAAGTGGTCAGCGAAAAAGAGGAAGATCCCCAATGAGATTGGTTGGCACAGTGGTAGCAGCAATGGGCTCAAGTGTAAAAATGGTTGTGAGGATGGCACAGGACCTGTGTTGTATATAGGTTCACTATGAGACGGAACTGACTTGATGGGCCCTGGTAGCGTAGTGGTTACGAATCGGGCTGCGAACCTTAAGGTCAGCGGTT
This sequence comes from Chrysochloris asiatica, assembly GCF_000296735.1. NCBI lineage: Eukaryota > Metazoa > Chordata > Mammalia > Afrosoricida > Chrysochloridae > Chrysochloris > Chrysochloris asiatica. Next base: position 1,591,812 of record NW_006408907.1, read on the forward strand.
CGAAACTACCAGCCGCTCCGCGGGAGAAAGATGAGGCTTTCTACTCCCGTAAGGATTTACACCCTCGGAAACCCTGTACAGGGTCGCTATGGGTCGGAACCGACTCGATGGCACACAACAACAACAACAACAATGACAACAACAAGAACAAATGAAATGTACAAGTTCCTAGAAATATACAAACTACATAAATTGACTCAAGAACTAGAAAACCTTAACAGATCTATAGCAAGTGAAAAGATTCAAAGAGTAATAAAAAATCTCCCAGCAAAGAAAAGTCTGAGACCAGAGGGCTTCAGTGATGAATTCTAACATTAAAAAAACTAGCACCAAAAATAGCAGAGGAGAGAACTCCTCCTAATTCATTATATAAGGTCAGCATTACTCTCACAGTAAAGCCAGATGAATACACCACAAGAAAAATCTATAGATCCAAATTCCTTGTGAATGTTTTGTCGTTGTGTGTCGTTAAATTGGTTCCAACTCATAGTGACCCTGTATAGGGTTTCTGAGGCTGTACATCTTTACAGGAGTAGAAAGCCTCACCATTCTTCTATGAAGGGAGTGGTAGATTTGAACTGTTGACCTTGTGGTTAGCAGCCCAATTCATAACCTAATATGATACCAAGGTTTCTTTTTGGAAATGGGGAGGGGTAAATATTTGAGTGTGGAGGAGGAGTACTGATATTTTGTGAGTGAGATGGCCAGGATGTGAAATATGCTCAGGACAGACTGCTTGGGAAATACTTATATATGTGGATCAAATGACAAAATCAGTCCAATAAGCTTATAAATGAGGTAAAGCAATTCAAAACTAATTAGGAAGTCAAAAATACCTCTTTATGGCTGCTGGTGGCATTGCAAGGAATAGAACCTGATTGGCAGAGGCCAAGAAGTCATCCAGGGCCTGGCATATCTCCCTCAACTCACCCAGGGACAGCGTGCTTGCCATTGCAGCCAGATCTCAGCCCCACCAACAGACCAGCTGCTCCTGCTCATCTATCTTCCTCCTCAGCTGTTCATCTTTTGCTTCCAGCATAGATATTCTTGCCTGTGAATATAGCTGTAAAAATCCTCAACAGAATACTAGCAAAATCAGTCAAAGGGATTATACAACATGATAAAGTGGGATTTATCCCAGGGATATAAGTGTGGTTAACATAAAGAAATTAATTTAATGTAATAAGCCACATCAATAGAATGAAGGAAAAAAACACACACAATCATCTCAATTGATGCAGAAAATGCATTTGACAAAAGCCAAATGCAAACTACGAATAAAAGAAAAAATTCTCAACATTATAAAGGACATTTATGAAAAATCCACAGCTAACACGAGTCAGGCTGCTAATCTCAGGGTCAGCAGTTTGAAACTACCAGCTGTTCTGTGGGAGAAAGATGAGGCTTTCTGCTCCTGTAAAGATTTACAGCTTTGGAAACCCTGTGAAGGGTCGATATGAGTCAGAACTGACTCCACGGCACATAACCATCACATCTATATTGAGTTCTCAGGTTGTTGTCTGCTGTTGTTGGTTCTCAGTCCAAAGAACACATTTTAGTATTTTTTGTAAATCTAATCTAGTCCTAACAAATTCCATTAATTTCTGTTTATTAAAAATGTCATAATTTCATTGTTGTTTTTGAGAGACAGCTTTGCTGGGTATATGATTCTTGGTTAACAACCATAACTCAAATGCATCAAATCTTCTATGGTCTTCCTTATGCACTGTCCAACTTTCATATACATATGAGGCTATTGACTTGGGTCAGGTACACCTTAGTCCTCAAACTGACATCTTTGTTCTTGAACACTTTAAAGTTTAAAGTGCGGCAGATTTGCCTAATGCAATACATCGTTTGATTTCTTGATTGCTTTTTCATAAGTGTTGATGGTTGATCCCAGCAAAATGAAGTCTTTGACAACTTTAATCTTCTCTCCATTTATATGGATGTTGTTTATTGGTTCAGTGGTGAGGATTTTTGTCTTCTTTGCATTGCGGTGCAACCCATACTGATCTTCATCAGTTATTACTTTAAGTCCTGTTCATTTTCAGAAAGCAAGGTTGCATCATCAGCATAGCACAGGTTGTTAATGAGTCTTCCTCCAATCCTGATGCCATGTTTTTCTTCATATAATCCAGAATCTTGAATTATGTATTCAGTACACAGATTGAATAAGTATGGTGAAAGAATACAACCCTGGGGCACACTTTGCTAATTTTAAACCATTTGGTGTTTCCTTGTTCTGTTCAAACAACTACCTCTTGGTGAATCAAGTGTTCCGGAATACTCAATCTCTGCAATGTTGTGCATAGCTTGTCATGATCCACACAAAGGATTTTTTTTTTCCCTTGCATAGTCAATAAAGCACAGATAAACATCTTTCTGGTATACTCTACTTTCAGCCCAAATCCATCTGACATCAGCAATGATATCCCTCGTTCCACAACCTCATCTAAATTTGGCTTGAACCTCTGGCAGTTTTCTGTCAACGTATGCTTGCAGCCATTTTGGATTATCTTTAGTGAAATTTTACTTGTATGAGATATTAATGATATTGTTTGATGACTTCTGCATTCTGTTGGGTCATCTCTCTTTGGAATGGGTACAAATATGGATCTTTTCCAGGCTGTTGTCCAGGCAATTGTCTCCCAAATTTCTTGGCATAGATGAGTGAGTGCCTCCAGGGCTTCATCAGTTTGTTGAAAGATTTCAATTTGCACTCCATCTATTCCTGGAGCTTTGTTCTTTGCCAATGTCTTCAATGCATCTTGGATTTCTTCCTTCAGTATCACTGGCTCTTGATAATATTGAAATGGTTGAACACTGACCATTTCTTTTTGGTAGAGTGACTCTGTGTATTCCTTCCATCTTCTTTTGATGCTTTCTACAATATTTAATATTTTACCTATGTTGTTGTTGTTGTTGTTGTTAAGTGCCGTCGAGTCGGATTCTGACCCATAGTGACCCTGTATGGGGTTTCTGAGGAGCAGCTGGTGAACTTGAACCACAGGTTCAAGTGGACTTTGCAGTCCAATGCATTAACCAACAGCACCACACCAGGATAGAATCTTTCAATATTGCAAGTTGAGGCTTGAATTTTTTCTTCCGTTCCTTCAGCTTGAGAAATACTGAGCGTGTTCTTCCTTTTTGGTTTTCTAATTCCAGGTCTTTGCTCATTTTGTTATAATATTTGACTTTGTCTTCTTGAGCTGGTCTTTGAGATTTTCTGTTTAGCGCTATTAACTCCTGATTTCTTCTTTTTGATTTAGCATCTCTATACTCAAGAGCAAGTTTCAGTGTCTCTTCTGACATCTATTTTGATCTTTTCCTTCTTTCTTGTCTTCTTAATGACCTTTTACTTTCTTCCTGTATGATGTTCTTAATGGTCTCTTCTGGTCTTTGGTTTTTAGTGTCTAATGCATCAAATCTTTCTTCAGCTGATGTCTAAATTCAGGTGGGATATATTCAGTCATGTTTTGGCTCTCTTGTTTTTTTTATGTTAAAAACATGGTTTAATTGTAAATATAGAAGTTTTGTTGGTGAATATTTTAATCATAATAAAAACAGAAAAAGAACACCATTAATAATACTGGGGGTATAATGTTTGCTGCATGTAAAGCAGAAAGAATTGCTATTCTTGATAGATAAAAAGCTATTTTACATTAGCAGGGAAAAGAGAAGCACTTTAATTGAAAGAATAGGCAAAGCACACAAAAAGGTAAATTACAAATGAAAAAGAAGCACATGTGTTATGTTCAGCATTACCAGCATCACACAATGCATACCATTTCTGGCTATCAAATTGGAAAATATCAAAAACAAAAATGAGTAAATACTCTGCCATGGTAACATTATGGGAAAGCAGGCTCTTTTATACTCTACTGGTTCAACAATACGTAGCAGGTGCAATAGTGAATAAGAAACACAAACACAGCCTTCAAGGCGCTAGAGGTCTTGTGGGGAAAGCATTATGAAGAATTTTAGGAATAAAATCATCAAAGGACTTCAAGGCTTTGAGTGTATGGTACATGTTACTCCTATGGCATGAGCAGCATGCTATGCATGAACAGACAAGGCTAGAATATAGTATTATTTTGGCTGCATATTGCCTGCAACATATAGTTGAGTATAATAATACAGTGTTTGCATAACAAACCCAGTTATCTTTAGGTAAACTCTGATTGATGGTGACCACATGTATATCAGAATAGAACTGGGTTCCATAAGATTTAAAAAAAAAAAAATTTATTGTGAATTGAGTGATAGTTTACATGGGAGAACATCAGTTTTACACCATCATTTCATTGCAATGATTACAATCTCCTCCGTGTATTTTTTTTTCCGGGGGAGGGGGTGTGCACACAAAAATATTCAGGAATATATAATAAGTTAAACAACCAAATGGCACATTCTGCAAGCTTGCCTCCTGGCCACCACTACTCAGTTTTTCTCTTTCCATGAGTATAGAGTCCTCAGCTACTCTATCTCTCCATGTCCTCATTTCTATCCAGTCATACCCACCACACATGCCACCCCACCCACTAGGTGACTCCAACCCCACTGGATCAATGACAGACAATGGTCAACACACACTTAACCTAACCTCAGCTGCTCTGCCCAACCAGTGAGCAGACTTGAGCCCATACTGCCACCACTTATCAAATCCACCCAGAGATTGGCGGTAAGCATCTCACTGCTGCCAAACAAGGAGCTAGAAAATTATGTCTGCCCTGATGCATAGATTACTGAACAAAAAATCACTGTGAAGCAAACCAACATACAACCAACAAATTAATACAATATCACAATGTCTCATAGACAACCTACAATTTCAAATCACACACAAAAAAACCGGGCATGATGACAAGTGTCAAAATGTAGGGTCAGAAAATCTTTCAGAAGAAGAAATGCTATTAGAAGTACCTAATAAAGAATTGACAAGATTTATATGTAGATACTTTCATCAGATAAAGAAAGAGATCAAGGAAAACTACAGACAAAATAAAGGAAAACAGACAACATTTTAGAAGAATTCAGGAAACAAAAAACAAATCGACAAAATAAATGGAAAATTATAAACCATACAAAAACAGGAAATAGAAAAACAGAAGATTCTGATTAAATTTTATTATTTATTAATTTATTTAATTTTTTATTGTGAATTGAGTGAATGTTTTCAGAGAAAATCATCAACTTTACATTCAACAAATTATACATTTGGTTTCATCTCAATAATTACAACCCCTCCCTGCAACAATAGTTATCCTATTTTCTTCCTGTGGCTTCCCATCTACATCTTATATTTCACAAATTAACAAAGCAAAAATATTTGGTCTATATATATAAAATAAAACAAAAAAAAATTCATTTAAATTCATTAAATATTCAGGAAAGTTGTTGAAGATTTGTTGGAAGAAAACTTTCCTAATATAAGGGCACATTTTGCAAGCCAGACTCCTGCCTGCAAGCACACAGCCGTACTCAGTCTGTGGGCACAGCTGTTCTTTCTCTCTATGCCACAGTCTCTGCTTTGCTCTTTCTCTCTTTGCCACAGTCGCTGCTGTTGCTGATTTTCTAGGTAGGATCTCATGCTACACTCATGCTCTTACTTCTTGATGGTCTTGGGATCTTCTGTTACTGAAATAAAAGATTAACTACTCTCCCCTTTTAGATACACATATTTTATAATTATAGTTGTGACAATCACAATTAATACTGCTAAAATTACAATTGAATCAGTAAAAATCCTATCACCATCTTCCCTGATCCCCTTTCACTGGATCTATCTGGAGAAGAGGAAAATGATTCAGTGGGGATTCTGCCTTACCCTCCTCATTCTGAAACTAAGCACACTCATGAAATCTTGTAAGCCAGCCACTTCGTGCCTTTATAGCCCCCATTTCTGATAGCCAATGTCTAGATTGGCCATCCCTATCAATCCAGTGCACTGAGGAAACAAGCTTGTTCCTTGATAGGAAGAATTCTTCTATTCTAGTTGAAATTTTTAGCAACTGCAGCCATAAGCAAAGGTCCAGTTTATCAAACTGTAGCGGTTTACACTTGCTCACAGTATCAAACATCTTCATCTGGTCGAGTTCTGGTCAACTAGCCATCCAAGCTAGGTCAAATGGGTACTAGCTGCAACTTCAGGAGTTCACACATCCCTCCCTGCACTTCAGACTAGCTGGCCACTTCACTTTAAGCTCTAGCTCCCAGTGGCTAGGTCAGTGCCCATGGGCTCTGGAGTTCCCATATCTCCCTAAACTCCAGATCAGCCAGGCCTTCCTCTTCTCTTTCTTATCTCAAAGTCAAGGGGTGTCAATGGAACATGTACAAACTCAGCCCATGTCTTCATTGCTGCATTTCCCCCACTTCCACTCACAAATAGACTTAGGTAGTCACCAGAGAGCAAATAAGACTGCTCACAGGTCTATTTAGAGTTTCAGTCTTAGAAGGGGTTTTTCCCTGATGGGCTGACTTAGAAGAGGGCTTTTCCTGATGGGCTGACTTTTCTTGCCTTGATGCCTCAAAGTAAAAAGCTTGCTTGATATTCTAACAGCCAAATAGTTTACTTTGTTCCCCCTGCAGGTCTTTCTTTCCATAAGATTCTTCTGTTCTCCCAGCATTTATGAGTTGGTCTGCATGTCTTTTCAAGTGGGAATGTCCAAATTCAGAAAGTTCTGAGTGGGGCTAAGGATTCTACCTAAGGCCCTGTACTCTACAAGGGCTTAACAAGAAGCCTATTTCCCTGGGCAAATTCTGATTCCCCTTTTAGCAAATCTAATCAGTTATAGGCTGAAGACAGGCTTACAAAATTTCTGTATTCAGAATTCTCAGTATTCAATTCTATCACATGTCTATTTACAATAGCAGGCAGGGGAAACCAATATCCACAAAATAGTCAAACACAAACCTTTCCCCCCTCCTTTAACCATTCAGACTATGTCTTGATCCCTGTATCACAGAACATTGTTGTTCCAAGGTTGTGTATACATCCCTATTTACCTCTACCCCATTTAGCCCATGCATATCTCCCTAAGTATTCCCCTATCTTCATTATTCATCTGCCACCTTCCCTTTCCTTGTGTATCGCTCCTCCTCCTTTTATATTGTCTTTCCCATCATCTGAGCTAATATGTGTCTACCCTCTAACCTGTGAATTACTCTCCCCTCCCTTCCATCCCATCAAAGAATATTTCTTTTTTCATACTAAATTCTCAGAAGTAGATAACACATTGGAAGGGCAAAGGAGTGGAATTGAATTAATAGAAGACATAATTAGTAAAATTAAGAAAACATTTCTTAATATTAATCAGTTTGATGAATAATCATAAAATAAATAATGAAAAAGTAGTAGAAGAAGAAAGCCTAAGAATTATGTGGGACACTATCAATAAGAACAGGAAGAGACAGGAAAGTTGTTGAAGATTTGTTGGAAGAAAACTTTCCTAATATAAGACATAGATTCCAGAAGCACAATGAACCCCAAATAGGATATACGAAAAAGAAAATCACCAAGATGTCCAAACTTTCCAAACCAAAGGCAAAGAAAGAATCCTGAAAGCAGCTCAAGAAAAATAAAAAGTTACCTATAAAGGAGAACCAAAAAGATTAAACTCTAATTTCTAGGCCGAAACCATGCAAGGAAGAAGGCAGTGGAAAGGAATATGTAAAACCCTGAATGAATGAAACCTGTCAACCAAGAATTATATATCCAGCACAATTGTCCCACAAACATTATGGTGAAATTAGGACATTTCCAGATAAACAGAAATGAAAGGAATTTGTGAAAAGTAGACTACCTTACAAGGAATGTTAAAGGGAATTCTTTGGATAGAGAACCAACAACAGCAGACAACAACCAGGAATTAACAAACATGACAACACCATCCAGAAGCCAAGTATCAAACCCAGAGATGTTGTTGTTGTTAAGTGCTGTTGAGTCGATTCTGATTCATGGCGACCCTATATAGGGTTTCTGAGGAGCAGCTGGTAGGTTTGAACTGCTGACTTTTCAGTTAGCAATCCAGTGCTTGTTATACAACACCACACCAGGACTTCAACCCAGATACAGAAGTATCAGAAATAGAATAAACCAGCAACACTAAAAGTAGGGAATCAGAGATGTCAATTTGTATATGACTGTATATGTCAATTTGTATATGAGAACTACAAAGCAAAAAGGAATAAAGGGTGCAGTTACAGAACTTACAAATGGAGAAGAAGTCAAGATAATGTCAAGATAGAATTGATGATTATAAACTTGGGAAGATTAAATAAACCTCAAAGAAAATTAATAAACCTTCTCACCAAAATAAAAAGAAAACCCACAGAATCTCAGCTAATGCTAAAACAACAGCAATTAAGGAAACAATAAGAAAATTTATAAACAAATTGAACTCAGGACAGAAAAACATATTAAACAAAGAAACCATCAACACAACAAAAAAATTCACAGTGAAAATGACAGCAGCAAATTCATACTTATCAATAATTCACTGAATATAAATGGATTAAATACACCCATCAAGAAGCAGAGAGTAGATGAATGGATAAGAAAACATATATTTTGCCTCCAAGATACAGACATACCTAAGACACAAAGACAAAATAATCTAAAAATCATAGTGAGCACCCATCTAAGATTTAACTATTGGTCTCTCCATATCCGGAGCAAAAAAGAGTGAAGAAAATCAAAGATGCAAGGAAACAAATAGTCCAAAGGACTAATGGATCACATGAATCCCAACCTTGATGATCCTGAGACCAGAAGAACTAGATGACAGCTCTGAAAGGGATTAGGAAGTCCTGGATAGAATGGGAGAAAAATGTGGAACAAAACTCAAAACCATAAAAACACCAGGCTTATTGATCTGATGGAGACTAGTGGAATCCCTGAGACTATGGTTCTTACACACCCTTTAGGCCTGGAGCTAAACTCATCCCCATGACTCAACTTTCAGTCAAACCATAGGCAGGTCTACAAGGTGAACAATAACACAGATTTGAGCAGTAATGAATGGACCAGAAAAGCAATAGAAATAATCAAGATAAGAAGATGGCTCTTTGAAAGGATTAATAAAATTGACAAGCTACCACCAAATTTAACAAAGGAAAAGATGGAGAAGATGCAAATAACAGGATTAAAAAATGAAATAAGTGATGTCACAGCAGAACCAATTAAAACAAACAGATGGTAACTAAATACTATGAAGAACTATCCATCACTCATCTGTCAGTTTGTTTTACTGTGGTGGCTGTGTGTTGCTGTGATGTTGGAAGCTATGCCACAGGTTTTTTAAATACCAGCAGGGTCACCCATGGTGGACAGGTTTCAGCAGTTTCCAAACTAAGATAGACTAGGAAGAAGGAACAGTGGACCACTTCTGAATGGTTGGTTAGTCACCGAAAATTTTATGAATAGAAGTGGAACATTGTCTGGTATAGTGCCAGTACATGTGCCCCTCAGGTTGGAAGGCACTCAAAATATGACTGGGGAAGAGCTGCCTCCTCAAAGTAGAGTTGACCATAATGACAAGTGAAGCCAAAATTTCGGAACATCATTTGCTATTGGGGCACAACTCAAAATGAGAAGAAACAGCTGCAAACATTCATTAATAATCAGAATGTCCACAAAGTATGAATCTAGGAATATTGGAAGTTGTCAGAAGAGATCAATAAAGGCATTTGTTGTTAAGTGCTATGGAATCACTTCTGACTCATAGCGACCATGTATAGGGTTTCCAAGGAATGGCTGGTGGATTTGAACCACCAATCTTGTGTTTCAAACCAACATTGCAGTTGCATGCTTACCCTATAATGCTACACCAGAACTCCAGTAAAGGCATTAGTGAGCTGAAATCGACTTTTTGGAGTTCCCTCAAACTATAGTCCTGGGCACCCATGTACAGCTTTAAAATGTTTGATAATATCCCAAAAGTTTCTTTGTTTTGGCCCTTGTATGTTCCATCATATTTATAGGTATGTTTGCAACAAAGGTAAATACCCATGTACAAATCATTATATACAAGGGTAAGTAAAAAATTATCTGCACTGTGGCTGTAGAATTTATTTTTAATCAACTTTTAGAAGAGGTAAATACATAATTTTCTACATACTCTCCTTGCTTTTCAATACTGTGTCCATCTGTCAACAAGTTCTTATTTCTTGTGGATATATACCAAGTAGAGGGATTGCTGGATCATATGGTATTTCAATTTCCAACTTTTTGAGGAAACACCATACCATTTTCCATAGTGGTCTCAACAGCAAAGTAGGAGAGTTCCAGTCTCTCTACACCTTCAACAGCATTTGTTGGTTTCTGTGTTTTTGAATTTTGCTGTTAATATTGTGGTGAAATGATATTTCATGTAATGATTAATCGCTTGAACTGCAAGGTCGGTGGTTCAAGCTCACCAGCTGTTCCTTGGAAACCCTATACTATACAGGGTCACTATGGGTTGGAATCGACTCGATGGCACTTAACAACAACAACAATGGCTAATGATTGTGAAAATTTCTACATGTGTTTATTGGCCACCTGATTGTCTTCTTTGGTGAATTGTCTGTTTGTGTTCTCGGTCCATTTTTAATTGGGTTGCTTGTTTTTTTCTTTTAGAGGTGCTGTATTTTTCTATAAATTTTAGAGATTAGTCCCTTGTGTGATATGTCATTACGATTTTTTTCCCCAGTCATGGACTCTCTTTTTACTATTTTAGTGAAATCTTTTTTTTTTTTTTTTAAGTTTTTATTGTGGATTGAGTGAAAGTTTATAGGGCATATCATCAGTTTTACATTCAACAAATCATATACCTTGTTTTATTACATTGATTATAATCGCCTCCATGTACCATCTAACAGTATTTTTCTCTATCCACTTTAGCTTTTAAAAAAAAACCCACAAACAAAAAAACCCACTCAGGCATATATAATAATTTACATTTCCTAAGGGCACATTCTGCAAGTCTGCTCCTGGCCACCAGCTCTTAGTCCTTCTCTTCTTAGTCCATGAATCTAGAGGCCTCAGCCACTCCCCGTCTCCATGCCCCCATTTCTGGATAAGGTCCTGCACTCTGCTTGTGCGTTCCTCTCTTGATGGTTCTAGGATCCTGTTTCTGTACTGTAAGATTAACCACTCCCCTTTTTTTGTTCCAAAACTTCTATCTTTACAATTGTGACAGTCACAATTAGTCATGATAACAGTTATTCTTTTAGTGAAATCTTTTGATGCACATAAATGTCTACTTTTAGGATGCCCCATCCATCTATTTTATTTTCAACTATTTGTGTTGTTTGAGTTATATTTGACAGTATAGTTATACCATGTATATTAGAGGCATGTATGCCTCTAAATTTGCCCCTATTATAATTGAAAATATTTATAATTCTAGGTTTTACATTTAAGTATTTAATCCATGTTGAGTTTATTTATTTAAGTTTTTATTGTGAATTGAGTGATAGTTTACATGGGAGAGCATCAGTTTTACACTCTTTGTTTCATTGCAATGATTACAATCTCCTCTGTGCATCATCATTCAACAGTATTTTCTTTTATTCCTTCTGTGTTTTTGATTTTTTTTTTGGGGGGGGGGATGTACACAAAAACAGGAATATATAATAATTTAAGCAACCAAAAGGCACATTCTGCAAGCTTGCCTCCTGGCCACCAGCACACAGCTTTTCTTTTTCCATGAGTCTAGAGTCCTCAGCTACTCTATCTCTCCATGTCCTCATCTCTGCCTCCATCTCTGGTGTTGCTGCTTCTCTGGATAGGGTCCCGCATTCCGCTTGTGCTCTTCTCCCTTGATGATCCTAGGGTCCTCTGTTTCTGAAATATTTTTATTACAAAAATTCTATCTTTACAGTTGTAACAGTCATAATTAGTCATGATAACTATTACTCACTATTGAATCATAAGAATCGTATCCCTGTCTCTTTTCACCAGACCCATCTAGACAAAGTAGAGTCCCCACTGAATAGTTTTCATCTTGTCTAGAGGGGTCTGGTGAAAAGAGATGGGGATACGATTCCCATGATTTAACTGTGAGCAATTGTTATTATGACTAATTGCAACTGTCACAGCTGTAAAGGTTTTGTAAAAACAAACAAACAAAAAAAACACACACACAAAAACAGGGCAGTAGTTAATTTTACAGTCCAGAAACAGAGGAACATAGGACCATGAAGGGAGAAGAGCACAAGCGGAATGCAGGACCCTATCCAGAGAAGCAGCGACACCAGAGATGGAGGCAGAAATGAGGACATGGAGAGAAGGAGAAGCTGAGAACTCTGGACTCATGGAAAGAGAAGGACTGGGTGCTGGTGGCCAGGAAGCAGGAGGCAGAATATGCCCTGTAGTTGGTTAAATTACTATATATTCCTGAGTGCTTATGTTTACCTTCCCCCTCAACAAAACAAAACAAAAACAGAGGGAATGGATGTAAATACTGTTGAATGGTGATGCATTGGAGGAGACCACAATCATTGCAATGAAACCATGGTGTAAAGCCAATGTTCTCACATGTAAACTATCATTCAGTTTATAATAAAAACTTAAAAATAAAAAAAGCACTTAGTAAAAATTGTATCTGGTAGAAGAAGAGAAAAAAAAGTACATATTTGAAGGAAAGAAATCCTAATAAGTGTTGTTAAAGATATACTCAATTAAAAAAATCTAAGGTAACATTATCGTATCTAGGTAACATTATATGTTACCTATTACATTTACAGTTTTATAAATATCGTATGTTACCTATTACATTTACAGTTTTATAAATATTATTTTATATGCATATTATAATTCTGGAAGAATACAAAAGAAACTGATTGAGGTAATATATTTAAAGATTTGCATTGTCTGCTTGGATTTCCTGGGAGATATGATGGGTAAAAGCTCTCACTCCTCACCAAAGATATGAGGTTTCAGTTCACCCAGTTATGTTTCAGAAGAAAGTCCTTGAAACCTACTTCAGAAAAACCAAGTCAATGAAAGCTCTGTGGAGCACATTTCTACTCTGACACATTGTGGTTGTCATGAATTGGAACTGGAGTTGGAAGTGGAGCCATTTATCTTTCAAGTCTTTGGTACCTACAGTGTTGTTATTACCTGTGAATTTGTTGTTGTGAAGTGCTGTAAATTTGTTTTCAACCCGTAGTGACCCTGTATAGGGTTTCTGAGGAGTGACTCATGAGCTTGAACCGATGAGCTTGAACTGCTGACTTTATGGCTAGGTTTATTCCTTAGTATTTCATCTTTTTTTGTGTGTGTAATGTTTTATGTGAGAACATGGGAGAACATTAGCTTTACATTCATCCTATCATATATTGTTTCATTGCCATGGTTACAATCCCCTCCATGCATCATCAACCAACCAAAAGGTATACCCTGCAAGCCTGCCCCCCTGGTCATCAACACACAGCCCCTCTACCTCTTTGGGTCTAGAGTCCCCAGCCACTCCATCTCTCCACGTCATCATCTCTGCCTCCATCTCTGGCGTCACTGTTTCTCTGGGTAGGGTCACGCACTCCGCTCTTCTCCCTTGATGGTCCCAGGGACCTCCACTCCTGGACTGGAAAGTCCATCACTCCCCTCTTTTTGCTACAAAACGTCTATCTTTATTTACATTTACAACCCTCTCAGTCAGTCCTGATAGCAATTATTCACTATTGTACCACAAGAGACTTATCCGTATCTCCTTTCATCAGCCCCACCCAGACAGATTGGATACTACTCAGTGGAGATTCTACTTCTTCCGCACCTCTGGATCTAGGCTCCCTTTTGAAAACTTGTAAGCCAGTTACTTCTTACCTTTGTAGCCTCTCCACCATTTTGGGTAACCAATGTCCAAGTTGTCCATCCCTGTCTACTCTGTGTATGAAGGGGGTGTGAATGATCCTCACTGTAAAGATTTGTTCCCTCTTTTGAGCTACTGTATCCATAGGTGTAGGTCAAGTTAATCAAATTGTATCCGATTACTCTTTTGTTCTTCTTTCATTTTCTAGTTGAGCTCTGATCATTCAGTCATTGAGGTCAGGTCAAGTGGGTATTATCTGCAAGTGTGGGTGCTCTTATGCATATGCCCTCTCTTCTTATCAGCTGGACGCTTCACTCTCCACTCTAGTCCTCTGTAGTATTTAATCTTTTGTGTAACTATTATCAGTGATATTGTTTTCCTGATTTCCTTTTCAGAGCTGTTTTTATTAGTGTAAAGGAATCCAACTGATTTTTGTATATTGATCTCATACCCTGCCACTTTGCTGAATCTTTCAATGAGTTTCAATAATTTTCTTTCTGAGTTATCCCTCATGAATACCAACACAAAATTTCTCAACAAAATCTTAGCCAATAGAATCCAACAACATACCACAAAACCCACATCATTACCAAGTGGGAGTTATCCTAGGTGTGAAACTATGGTTCCAGTTAAAAATACAATCAAAGCAATTCATCATGCAAAAAAAGAAAGGAAAAGAACTACATGATCATATCAATTGATACAGAAAAGACATTTGACAAAATCCAGTACTCATTCTCAATAAAAATGTTCAGGAAAATAGGAATAGAAGGGAAATTTATCAACATAATTAAGGGAAAATACACAAAACCAACATATAACATTATTCTCAAAGGAGAGAGACTGAAAAAAATCTCTGTCATGGATTGAACTGTATTCTCCCAAGGTATGTGCCATGTGTCAAGGTTCTGCAAATCGAGTTTGGCGGTTACACAGTGATGCAGTGTGACAGTTATGTAATGATATGATCATTCCCCATTAGTGTTTACAAATCGGGCTGCTAATCTCTAGGTTGGCAATTTGCAGTCTGCTTCCGTAAATATTTACAGCCTCAGAAACCCTGTGTAGGGTCACTATGAGTCATACCGACTCCACTGTACTTAACGTCAACAACAAATGGTGTGATTTGACGTAAGGAGATTGGGGTGGGATGTAACACCCTTAGTTAAGATACAGCCCTAATCCCATGTAGGGCGAGATTCCCTGGGCAAATGGCTTGCATCAACATTTATCTTATAAGAGATAAAAGGAGAGAGAAGAGAGCAAAGAGAGTGGGACCTACTTCTACCAAAAAAGAAGAGCTAGGAGTGGAGTGTGTTCTTTAGACTCAGGGTCCAAGTAAAACTTCTGGACCCAGTGGAAGATTGGTGTCAAAGACCTTACTCAGAGCTAACAGAGAGAGAAAACCTTCCCTTAGAGCTGGCACCCCCTAAATTTGGACCTCTGCCCTCCTAAATTATGAGATAATTAGCTTTTTTAAAGTCAGCACCTTACAATATTTCTGTTAAAGCAGCACTAAGTAATATGACATTCCTGTTATGAACAGGAACAAGACAAGGATGCTCTTTATCACCTTCTATTTAATAGTGTATTAAAATCCTACCAAGAACAATAAGGCAATAAAGGGAAATCAAAGGCATCCAGATTGTCAAAGAATAAGTAAATCTATCTCTATTTGCAGATGATATGATCCTATACATAGGGAATGCAAGAGACTCAACAAGTAAACTACTGGAATTAAGAGAAGAATTTAGTAAAGTTGGAGGGTACAAAATCAGTATACAAAAATTGGTGAGATTCCTTTACACTAACAAGGAAAAATTTTAAATTAAACCAGGAAAACAATGTCATTTGCAATAACCAGCCAAAAGATGAAGTACTTATGAATAAATCTAAACAGAGATAAAAGACCTATACAAAGAAAACCAAAAAACACTACTACAAGATTCCAAAAACCATCTACATAAATGGAATAATATACCAGACTCATGGATAAGCATATTGTGAAAATGTCAATACTACTCACAGTGATGTACCGATATAAAGTAATCTTGATTCAGATTATATCGTCATTCTTTAAAGAGATAGAAAAACTAATTTTCATCTTTAAATAGAAAGGAAAGAGACCTCAAATAAGGAAAGCACTACTAAAGGAAAATAGCAAAGCAGGAAGCCTCACACTCTGATCTCAAAACTTACTACACAGTCATCGTAGTCAAAAAAGTCTGGTACAGGTACAATGACAGGCACATAGATCAATGCAATAGAATTTAGAACCCAGAAGTAAATCCATCCATCTATGGACAGCTAATCTTTGACAAAGGGCTGAAGCTCATTAAATGAGGCAAGAGATAATTGTTGTAACAAATGGTGCTGGGAAACTGGATAGCCACTTGCAGAAAAATTAAACAGGGTCAATCTCTCGCCATATAAAAATCTATGTCAAGATGGATCAAATGCCTAAATGTTAAAACTAAAAAAATAGGAGCAAATTTAAGGGTATTGTTGTTGTTGTCAGGTGCCATTGGGTTGGAACCCCATGTACAGCAGAACGAAACAATGTCTGATCCTGGGCCAACCTCACTACCGCTGCCACACTTGACACCATCAATGATGCCACCTGGCCGATCCATCTCGTTGGGGGTCTTCCTCTCTTTCTCTGACCCTCCACCTTACCCAGCATGACATCCTTCTCCAGCGACTGTTCCCTCCTGACAATATGTCCAAAGTACGAGAGATGTTTAAGGGTAT
>NW_006408907.1:1608833-1610187 GCF_000296735.1 Chrysochloris asiatica
TAAGGATTTACACCCTTGGAAACCCTGTACAGGGTCGCTATGGGTCGGAACCAACTCGACGGCACTTAACAACAACAACAACAACCTTAGTAGTTAATTGAGATTAGCAGTCCGACTTGTAACCACTATGTTACCAGAGCTTCTACACACCATATGTTGTTGTTAGGTGCCATCGAGTTAGTACCGACTCATAGTGACCCTATCTATGCACAACAGAATGAAACACTGCAGGACCAACCTCACAATTATTGCCACACTTGAGACCATTGATGCTGCCAGTTTGCCAATCCATCTCACTGGGGTCTTCCTCTTTTTCTTTGACCCTCCACCTTACCAAACATAATATCCTTCTCCAGTGACTGGTCCCTTCTGATAATACGACTGAAGTACAAGAGACGAAGTTTGGCCATCCTGGCCTCCAAGGAGCACTCTGGCTGCACTTCTTCCAAAACAGATCTATTGGTTCTTTTGGCAGCCCATGGCATTTTCAATATTCTCATCCAACACCATAACTCAAAAGCATCAATTCTTCTACGATCTTCCTTATTCACTGTGTGGCTTTCACATGCATATGAGGTTATTGAAAATACCATGGCTTGGGTCAGGCACACGTTAGTCCTCAAGCTGACATCTTTGATCTTCAACACTTAAAAAAGATCTTGTGCAGCAGATTTGCCTAATGCAATACGTCATTTGATTTCTTGACTGCTGCTTCCACGAGTGTTGATGGTTGATCAGAGCAAAACGAAATATTTGACAGTATTCTTCATTCAAGAAGAATGAAGTCCTTGACAACTTCAATATTTTCTCTGTTGATAAGAATGTTGTTTATTGGTCCAGTGGTGAGGATTTTTTTTTTCTTTACATTGAGATGTAATCCATACTGAAGGTTGTGCTCTTTGATCATCATCAGCAAATGTTTTAAGTCCTCTTCACTTTCAGCAAGAAGGTCGTATCATCTGAATGTCGCAGGTTGTTAACGAGTCTTCCTCCAATCCTGATGCCATGTTTTTCTTCATAGAACCCAGCTTTTCGGATTATTTGCTCAGCATACAGGTTGAATAAGTATGGTGTAAGAATACAACTTTGTTGCACACCTTTCTTAATTTTAAACCATTCAGTGTTCCCATATTCTGTTCGAACAACTGCTTCTTGGTGCATGTACAGATTCCTCATGAGCACAATTAAGTGTTCCGGAATACTCATACTTCATAATGCTCTCTATAGCTTCTCATGATCCACACAATCAAAAGCCTTTGTGTGGTCAATAAAACACAGGTAAACACCTTTCTGATATTCTCTGCTTTCAACCAAGATCCATCGGACATCAGCAATGATATCCCTTGTTCCACGG
>NW_006408907.1:1613327-1622600 GCF_000296735.1 Chrysochloris asiatica
GTATAGGACCTCAATACCTTTTTTTTAAAGGTTGTATTATGAATTGTGTTGGAGGAGAATACTAAAAGTGCCATGGACTGCCAAAAGAACCAATAGATATGTTTTGAAAGAAGTGCAGCCAGAGTGCTCCTTGGAGGCCAGGATGGCTAAGCTTCGTCTCTCATACTTTGGACATATTGTCAGCAGGGAACTGTCGCTGGAGAAGGATGTCATGCTGGGTAAGATGGAGGGTCAGAGAAAAAGAGGGAGACCCCCAACGAGATGGATCGGCCAGGTGACATCATAGATGGCATCAAGTGTGGCAGTGGTAGTGAGGTTGGCCCAGGATCGGACATTGTTTTGTTTTGCTGTGCATGGGATCGCTATGAATCGGTTCCGACTCAATGGCACCTGACAACAACAATAACAATAATACCATTGTGAATTGAGTGATAGTTTACATGGGAGAGCATCAGCTTTGCATTCATCCTGTCATATTTCATTTCATTGCAATGATTACAATCCCCTCCATGCATCATTTGGAAGCATTTGCTTCCAATCTCTGTTTTTTGTTTGTTTGTTTTGGATGTACACTGAAGCACTCAGGAATATATAACCATTCAAACAACCAAAGGATATACCCTGCACACTAGCATCCTGGCTGCCAGCACACAGCCCCTCTCCCTCCTTGAGTCTAGAGTCCCCAGCCACTCTGCCTCTCCACGTCATCATCTCTGCCTCCAACTCTGGCACCGCTGCTTCTCTGGATAGAGCACTCCGCTCTTCTCCCTTGATGGTCCAGCAGTCCTCTGCTCCTGGACTACAAGATCAACCATTTCCCTCCTTTTATTACAAAACATTTACCCTTGCATTTGCAACATTCACAAATTGTCCTGATAGCAATTATTCACTATTGAACCACAAGTCTTATCCCCATCTCCTTTCACCAGTCCCGTCTAGACAGGTTGGAAACCACTCTGTGGAAAATCTACCTTACCCCACACCCTCTGAAGCTAAATTCCCTCATGAAAACTTGTAAGCCAGTCACTTCATACCTTTGTTGCCTCCCCCAACCCATTTTGTATAGCCAATGTCTAAGTTGCTCATCCCTGTCAACCCTGTGTAGTGTGGGAATGATCCTTGCTGTAAAGATTCATTCCCTCTTTTAAGTTACTACATCCATAAGTATAGGTCAAGTTCCTCAAATTGTAGCACATTATTCTCTCCTCCCCCTCCCCCACTTCTTTCTTCCTCTAGTCTAGTTCTGATTATCCAGCCTTTGAAGCTAGGTCAAATGGGTACTATCTGCAAGATGGGCATTCTTGTGCATCTCGCCTTACTTCACATCAGCTGGACGCTTCACTCTCTGCTCTAGTACTTTGTGACTGTGTCCCTGTCCATGGGATCAGGAATCCCCAGGTCTCGCTATACTGCTGGCCAACTAGGTCTCAATCCAGGTTGACAGGGGTCTCCTGAATGTGGTTGGACTTAGCTCACAGCTTCATTGCTGTTTTTTCCCTCACTTCAAAATATCAGGAGACCAATGTGGTCACCAGCAAGATTACATGCCTGCTCGTGTATTCCCTTTGCGTTTCAGTCTTGGAAGGGGGTTTGCCCTGAGGGGACTTGATTGCTTGCCTTGATGGCTCCCCAGCGAGCATCTTGCTTGTTCTTGTAGTAATCAATCAACCTGCCATTATTGTTTTTTATTTTTCCTGCTGGTCTTTCTTTCAAGAAGTATCTTCTGTTCTTCTAGCTGCTCCAGGCTGGTCTGCTTGTCTTTTCAAGTGGAAGTTTACCACCTCAGAAGATTCTGGATGGGGATCGGGATTCTACCAACTGCCTTACGCAATGCAAAGGCTCCGCAGAAATCTTCTTTCATTGGGCAAGTTCTAGTCTCATTTTAGGTATTCCAACAAGTTATAGGCTGAAGATGGACTTACAAACTTTCTATAGTGATGTTTCTGGCTATTCCTTTCTCTCCCTCCCCCCACCCACTCAAGTGTCTGTTTTACAAAAGTAGGCAAGGGAAACCAAGATTCATTAGACAGTCAATTATCTTAACGTTGTTTCTCCTCTTTTACCCATGTAAACCATGCGTCACTCCCTGTATCACAGAACCCTGTTGTTCCAAGGTTGAGCATACATCACTATTTACTTCTGTTCCACTTAGCCCATACAAACCTGCCTAAATGTTCTCCCATCCACTTTTTTCTTCCATTACCCTCCCTCTTCTTGTGTATTGCCCCACCCCAGAACCCAAACTATCCTGTGTCTATTCCATACCCTGTGCTCCCTTTCACCTCCTTATCCCACCCCACCCCCTACACCCCAGTAACCAACAAAGATTTTTTTTTCTCTTTTAATGTGGGTATTTTTTCTTAAGCATTTCCAATAATGGTCTTGTGCAGTATTTCTCCTTTTGTGACTGACTAATTTCACTCAGCATAATGTCCTCAAGGTTCATCCATGTTATTCAGTGGCTTGCAGCTTGCTTGTTATTCTTCAAGGTAGCATAATATTCCATCGTGTATATGTACCAAAGTTTGTTTATCCATTCTTCCACTGATGGGCACTTAGGCTGTCTCCATGCTTTTGCTTTGTAAATAGTGCTGCTATGCACATTGGTGTGCATATATCTATCTACTCATGTTATGGCTCATATTTTTTGTGGATAAATACCAAGTAGAGGGATTGCTGGGTCATAAGGTATTTCTATTTTAAACTTTCTGAGGAAGTGCCATACTGATTTCCAGAGAGGTTGGACTATTTTGCAATCCCACCAGCGATGTAGGAGCATGCCAGTCTCGCCACATCCTTGCCAGCATTTATTGTCCTCTTCTTTTTTGAACTTTGCTGTTATTGCTTTGTTATTTCCATTTGCATCTCTCGAATGGCTAGTGATTGTGAACATTTCTTCATATGTTTGTTGGCTGCTCAAATGTCTTTTTTGGTGAAGTGTCTGTTCATGCCCTGTGCCCATTTTTTTTTTTTTTTAATACGAGCGTATTTATTTGTCACACATAGAAATGTCTTATTTTTGACTGGATTCTCAGTGAGGACAGCCACCGTCTCTTGGCAGTCTGTTCCTTGACATTTTTCTTTGGCTTCCTTCATCCTCTTGGCCCAAAGCTTGGCATATTCTGCAGCCTCCTCCTTAGTTTTCTTAGTGCATTGTTTCTTCACAGCAATATGCAGACATTTGTGTTGCAGGACATGTGGAGTAACAAGACACTGAATCTTGGGCACTTTGGTCCTGGGTTTCATGCCTTCTTTGTTCAGTGGCTTTCTCACAACATACTGGCGGACATCATCTTCTTTTGTTGTTGTTGTTGTTAAGTGCCATCGAGTCGGTTCCGACCCATAGCGACCCTGTACAGGGTTTCCAAGGGTGTAAATCTTTACGGGAGTAGAAAGCCTCATCTTTCTCCCGCGGAGCGGCTGGTAGTTTTGAACCACTGACCTTAAGGTTCGCAGCCCGATTTGTAACCACTATGCTACCAGAGCTCCTTCTTTAGAGAGACTGAAAAGTTTGCGGATTCTGCTAGCTCTCTTGGGCCCCAGGCGACGAGGCACAGTTGTTTCTGTCAGTCCTGGGATATCTTTCTCTCCTTTTTTTAAATAATGACCAAGTTGAGAACACTCAAGTTGGCATCCACAATGCAACCCGGGACAGATTTGTGCTTTCTTTCTCCAGTTCTCCTTGGTCTATAACAGGAATGTCCTTTACTCTGAAGCAGGCGGACACGGCCATGGGTCAAGACGCCCTGCTTCATGGGAAAACCCTGCTTGTCATTCCCATCACTGATGCAGACAACATAGCTCTTCCACTCGTTCGTTACCCAGCGAGTCAGCAGCAACTTGTGTGGCCATTTGTTTCTCATAAAAGGTACGAAGCTTGCGTTCATCGTCCACTTCAATGAGCTTTTAGCAGCCAGTGACTGGGAAGGAGATGTTCAGCTTCATGGTGAAGCAGCCGACAGCCTCCTCGGCTTCACGAAAAAGAGCCTGTGTCCATTTTTTAATTGGATTATTTGTCCTTTTCTTGTAGGGGGTGTTGTAATTAACTATATATTTTAGAAATTAGCCCCTTGTCTGATGTGTCATTGCAAAAGATTTTTTCCCATTCTGTGGGTTCCCTTTTTACTCTTTTGGTGAAGTCTTTTGATGCACCTAAGTTCTTAATTTTTATTATGTCCCAATCATCACTTTTGTCTTCTTTTGCTTGTGCAATTTTCACAATGTTAGGTAGTCTGTGTGTGTTCTGTATTAATTAGATCCCTCAAATTTGTCCCTATTTTTTCATTGATGGTCTTTTTAATTCTGGGATTCACATTTAAGTCTTTAATTCATGCTGAGTTGGTGTTTGTATACAGCATAAGGTAAAGGTCTTGTTTCATTCTTTTGCATATCGCTTTCTTGTGCTCAGTACATTTTTGCAGAAAGGATTTAAAATATTGTAGCAAACAACCTTATACTATTATTTTTTAGTATGCTTTCCTTATTGAATTAACAAAATAGGTAAGTTCTGAGATGTGTTATATTTACCTTCAGAATCACTGAATTATTTTATATTCCTAACAACAACTTAGGGGACTTCCTACTTATCCACATATACATAAAATCTTGTATTTTCATATTCATGCTTTCTAATTTTTAAATACCTTTTCTTTCACTAGACATCTTTATTGATATGTTTTTAAAGATTTCTCCATTCAATAATTCCATTTAAGTTAACCTTTATCTTCTTATTTATTGCTAGACTTTTATTGTTTCCTTTTCTGAACTCCAATGTTTATTCTATGTGGATCTCTTTTAGGATTAAGAAAGCTCATGTTATCCTACAGTGTTAATCTAAACAGGATTTATTCTTTTAACATTCAATTATGAAATTTAACACATCTATAAAAATGTGACAGAAATGATGCTGGAGGTCGCATTACAGAATTTTGTAAGACAGATGACTCATTCGTTGCAAATACTTTTTTTTTTTTTTTTACAACAATATAAATAGTGACACGGACCTAACTAGTTGGAACACAAAGGAATCAAATATCTCAAATCACCGGGAAGAGACTATGGAAAAGCTCAATATCATCAGCCAAAACAAGGTAAGGAGACAACTGTGGAACAGATCATAAATTGTTCATATTAAAGTTCAGGCTGAAGCTAAAAAAAAAAATTAAAAACAAGTGCATTAAAAACCAAAACAAGATTTTTATTATATTGTTATCGTTAGGTGCCATCAAGTCAGTTTCAATCCATAGCAACCTTATATAGGGTTTCCGAGGGTCAAGCTGATGAGCTTGAATCACTGACCATATAGTTCAAAGCGACTTTGCAGTCCAGCGCATTAACCCACAACACCACACCTGAATTTAGAGGCCATCTCAAGGACAGATTTGATGCATTAGACACTGATGGCCAAAGATCAGAGGAGTTGTGGGATGACATCAATAACATCATCCATGAAGCAAGCAAAAGGTCATTATAAAGTCAAGAGGGAGAGAAAGAACAAAGATAAGAAAGAAAGAAAAACCAAAATGGATGTCAAAAGAGACTTTGAAATTTGCTCTTGAATTTAGAGAGGCTAAAATGGCTGGAAGAAATGAGAAAGTAAAAGAGCTGAACAGAAAATTCCATAGGGCAGCTTGAGAAGAAAAATAAAGTATTATAATGAAATGTACAAAGACCTAGTGTTAGAAAACCAAAAGGGAAGAACATGTTCAACATTTCTCAATCTGAAAGAACTGAAGAAAAAAAATTCAAGCCTTGACTTACAATATTGAAAGATCTTATGAACAAAATATTGAATGATGCAGGAAGCATCATTCACAGAGGTATACACAGTCACTGTAACAAAAAATAATTGGTTGATTTTCATCCATTTCAAGAGGTAGCATATGATCAAGAACCAATGATATTGAAGGATGAACTCCAAACTGCACTGAAGGCACTGGTAAAAATCAAGGGTACAGGAACTGATAGAACACAAATTGAAATGTTTCAACAAACTGATGCAGCACTGAAAGAGCACACTGCTCTGTGCCAAGAAATTTGGAATACAGCTAACTGGCTAACTGGAAGGGATTCATATTTGTATCATTTCTGAAGAAAGGTGACCCAATGGTATGTATAGAGTTTCAGAGGTGTGGCTAGTGAGTTTTAATTGCTGCCCTTGTGGTTCAAACCAACTTTGCCAGTCAGTGCTTATCCTGTAGTGCCATATCAGGTATATATCCACAAGAAAAAAGAACCAGGACAGGAGTAGATATCTGCACACAGATGTCCATCACAGCACTATTCACAATAGCAAAAAGATGGAGATAGCCTAAATGACCATCAATGGAAGGGTGGATAAACATATTTTGGTACAGACACACAATTCACAGTCTAGAGAGTAGACACATATTAACTTGGGTGACAAGAAGGGTAATATTCAAGAAGGAGGAGGGCATAATACAAGAAGAGGAAGGTTGACAGAAAAATTATGAAGATAGGTGAAGTCACAGGGAGATATGCAAGGGCTAAAGGGGATAGAGGTAAATAGTATATATATAAAAGGTATATATAACCTTGGAACAACTGTGTTCTGTGCGTAGATACATGGAGAGAGATACACAAGCTGAATGAGTATGGGAGGAAGAGTGGAATGCATATATATTTACACATTCCACAAATATATAAGTCCTTGAAAGAGGGTATTTGTAAATGGATAACTACAGGGAGAAAGCAGGACAACTGTCATTGCATGGAGACTATTGCAATAATTGAGATGAAACAAAGGTATGATTTGTTGAATGTAAAACTGATGATCTTATCTGTAAACCTTCACTCAATTCATAATTTTTTTAAAAGTCCTAGTGTCACACTGTTCAAACCCTATACATGGTCGCTATGAATCAGAACTTACTTGACAGCAGTCAACAACTGCAACATCTTTAAAAAACTTCTTTTTTAAAATATAATATTTCAAATGTATTCAAAATAGTTAGGAAAATATAATGAAATCCCATGTGTCCCCTATTCAACTACAATTACTTTCAAGTCCTGGACAATCTGCTTTTGCTCCTATCCATTTCCCCTCCTCTCATATTTTTAAAAATTATTTTAAAGCTTTTATTGTGAATTGAATGATAGATAGTTTATAAGGCAGAACATTGGTTTTGCACTCAACCAATTGTATTTTGTTTGATTGCAATGATTACAATCCCCTCCATGCACCATTGGTTAAGAGTATTTGCCTCTATTCCCTCTTTTTTTCCCTTCCTTTTTTGATGTACACTAACCACGCAGGAATATATAATCGTTTAAACAACCAAATGGCATCAAATGACATATTTTGCAAGCCAGCCTCCTGCCCATCAGCACACAGCCTTTCTCTTTCCATGAGTCTACAGTCCTCAACTGCTCTATTGTTCCATGCCAACACCTTTGTCTCCGTCTCTGGTGTCACTGATTCTTTGGTTAGGATACCATGTTCTGCCCATGCTCTTCCCTCTTTAAAGTCCTAGGGTCTTCTGTTCCTGGAATGTAAGATTAACGCCTCCTCCTTTTTGTTCCACATATTTTACTTATAACATTATGACAATCACAATTAGTCTTGATAATCATTATTCACTATTGAATCAAAAGAATCCTATTCCCAATCCCTTTCACCAGATCCATCTAGATAAGATGAAAACTATTCAGTGGGGATTCTACCCTGCCCCCACGCCACCTCATTCTGAAACTAAACTCCCTCTGGGACCTTGCAGTCCAGCGCATTAACCCACACCAGGATTCCTTTATAGTCTCCCCATTTTAGGTAGCCAGTGTCTAAGTTGCCCGTCCCTGTCAACCCTGTGTACCTGAGGGGATAGGCTTGATTCTTGATGTGAAGATTCCTTCCCTTTCAGTTGGTATTTTGAGCAACTACATCCATAAGCAAAGGTCAAGTTATTTCTTATATCAAACTTCTTTATCTTCCTTTAGTCGAGTTCTGATTATCAAGCCAATGACTCTAGGTCAAATGGGTACTATCTGCAAGTTTGGGTGTTCTTTCATGCCTTCCTCCACTTCATATCAGCTGATCACTTCACTCTCAACTCTAGCCCCCAGTGTTCATGGGTCTGTGTTCATGGGCTCAGGAGCTCCCAAGTCTCCCCAAACATCGGACCAACCAGTCCTTCCTCTTCTCTCTCTCATTTCAAGGTTGACAGGTGTCTAGGGAACATGGTCGAACTCAGCCCATGTCTTCATTATTGCCTTCCCCCAGCTTCCACTCACAAGTAGACCAACATGGTCACCAGTGAGCTTACAAGCATGCTTGTGTGTTCCCTTTCAGTTTCAGGCTTAGAAGGGGGTTTGTCCTGAAGGGACTGACTTATCTTGCCTTGATGGCTCCCAGGCAAACAGCTTACTTGTTCTTGTCATAGCCAAACAGTCTTCTTCTTTTTCTCCTTGCTGGTCTTTCTTTCAAGAAATAGCTTTTGTTCCTCTAGCCACTCTGGTTTGCTCTACATGTTCTTTCAAGTAGGAATGTCCCACTTCAGAAGGTTGGCTGGGGCTCAGGATTCCACCTAAGGCCCCATGCTCTCTACAAAGGCTTAACAAGAAGCCTATTTTACTGGGCAAGGTCTAGCACGCCTTTTAGATATTCCAATCAGTTATAGGTTGAATACAGTTTACAAGCTTTCTGTAATCCTATTTTCCAATATTCTTCTCTATTCCACTTAAATGCCTATTTTACAATATTAGGCAAGGGAAACCCAATATCCACAAGATGGTTAAGCACTTTAATATTTCCCCTCTTCTATTATTTTTGAAGCAAATTCCAGATAACAGATACTTTCATCTGTAGAAATGACAGTTGTTGTTATTTGCTGAATTACAGGATCAGAAAGCGTAATCTTTTTCTTGTGAAAGGGCTGTTGAATTTGAACTGCTGACCTTTTGGTTAGCAGCTCAATGCATAACCCACGATGCCACCAAAGCCCCTAGCTATGTCAGTATATATCTTTAATACATAAGAAAGTTTTAAAACATAACTGCAATGTCATTATTACATTTAAAAACAATAACTCCTAGTCAGAGCTTACATTTTCAATTTTCTCATAAATATCTTATTTTGCATTTGTTAAAATCAGTATCTAATAATGTCAAGACATTACTCTTGGATGATATGTCTCTTAAATATTTTTTAATATATATTAAAGTATTTAAAAAATATATATATAAGTTTTTATTGTGAGGTTTACATGGAAGAATATCAGTTTTACATTCATCCTATTGTATTTCATTTCATTGCAATGA
>NW_006408907.1:1629579-1630102 GCF_000296735.1 Chrysochloris asiatica
AGAGGCAGTTGTTCGAACAGAACATGGGAACATTGAACGGTTTAAAATTTAAAAAGGTGTGCAACAAGGTTGTATTCTTACACCATACTTATTCATTCAACCTGTATGCTGAGCACATAATCCGAGAAGCTGGGTGATATCAAGAAACACATGGCATTAGGATTGGAGGAAGACTCGTTAACAACCTGCGACATGTGCATGATACAACCTTGCTTGCTGTAAGTGAAGAGGACTTAAAACATTTACTGATGAAGATCAAAGAGCACAACCTTCGGTATGGATTGCCCCTCAATGTAAAGAAATCAAAAATCTCCACCACTGGGCCAATAAACAACATTCTTATCAATGGAGAAAAGATTGAAGTTGTCAAGGACTTCCTTCTTCTTGGATCAACTATCAGCACTCATGGAAGCAGCAGTCAAGAAGTCAAACAACATATTGCATTAGGCAAATCTGCTGCACAAGACCTTTTTTTAAAATGTTGAAGAGCAAAGATGTCAGCTTGAGGACTAAGGTGTGCCTG
>NW_006408907.1:1630202-1645032 GCF_000296735.1 Chrysochloris asiatica
GGTCCAGGGACCTCTGCTCCTGGGCAGCAAAATCAATCTCCCCCATCCTTTTGTTAAAAAAAAAAAAAACTACATCTTTTTTCCTACCCTCACTGTCAGTCCTGATGGCAATTATTTACTGTTGTACCACGAGTCTTATCCCCATTTCCTTTCGCCAGCCTGGTCCCAACAGATTGGAAATACTTCAGTGGAGATTCTACCTTCCCCCACTCCATCTGGAACTAGGCTCCCTCTTGTAAGCGTGTAAACCAGTCACTTCTTGCCTTTATAGCTCCCCCTCCCATTTTGGGTAGCCAATGTCTAAGTTGCCCATCCCTGTCAACCCTGTGTACCAAGCATTTTCAAGTTTGGCCCCAACTTCTCACATGAATTTGGAAGTTTCTGATAAGTTCCCTGATTGCAATATGTTGAAATGCTTTAGATTTACCTTGTTTTTTTTTTTTTGTTTGTTTGTTTGTTTGCTTTTCCTGACCTTAATCTGGAATCAGCTGTTTTCCCAAGGAGCCCTGGTTCATTTTTTTGGATGAAGCATGCAGAATATGGAGACTTTAATCTAGATGCTAGCATTGCTCATTTCTATGGAATTTATCATTGTACCTAGGACTCTTTGGTAGACAGAAACAAATTTTATTTTAAGAAAAAAAATCCTTGTTTTCATACTGATACTTCCTATTTGAATTCAATATCACAGGGATTTTACTTAACTTCTTTGTTTCTCATGTTTGTATTTCCTTTTCCTCAGACCAAAATCTCAGGTCTTAATGACATTTGGAATAAAAAAAAAAATGAGAAAAAACATATTTATGCATTTGCTTTATTACACATAGAACAGTCTCCAAATAACAGTTGTTGATGGTAGTGTGCCATGGAGTTGGTTCCGACTCATAGCGACCCTGTATAGAGTTTCTAAGGCTGTAAGTCATTACGGGAGCAGAAAACCTCATCTTTCTTCCACAGAACGGCTGGTAGTTTCGAACTGCTGACCTTGAGGTTAGCAGCCCAACTTGTAACCACTACATAAATTTTTTTGGCATTCATTTTCTCATTAGTATATGTTGTTGTTAAGTGCCATCGAGTCAGTACCAACTCATAGTGACCCTATGCACAACAGAACTAAACAGTGTCCAGTCCTGGGCCAACCTCACAATCATTGCTACCCCTGAGCCCGTCGATGCTGCCACTGTGCCAATTCATTTCTTTGGGGGTGGGGTCTCCTCTTTTTCTCCCACCCTCCACTTTACCAAACATGATATCCTTCTCCAGTGACTGGTCCCTCTTAACAATATGTCTGAAGAATGAGAAATGAAGTCTGATCATCCTGGCTTCCAAGGAGCACTCTGGCTGTACTTCTTCCAACACTGTAACTCAAATGCATCAATGCTTCTATGGTCTTCCTTATTCACTGTCCAACTTTCACATGCATATGAGGTTATTGAAAATATCATGGCTTGGGTCAGGCACACCTCAGTCTTCAAACTGACATCTTTGTTCTTCAATGCTTTAAAGAAGTCTTGTGCAACAGATTTTCCTAATGAAACACATCATTTGATTTCTTGACTGCTGCTTCCATGAGTACTGATGATTGATCCAAGCAAAATGAAGTCTTTGACAACTTGAACCTTTCTCCACTTATTTTGATGTGGTGAGAATTTTTGTTTTCTTTACATTGAGATGGAACCCATTCCGAAGGCTGTGGTCTTTATTCTTCATCAGTATGTATTTTAAGTCTTCTCTGTTTTCAGCAAGCAAGGTTGTATCATCTACATATCACAGATTGTTAATGAGTCTTCCTCCAATCCTGATGCCATGTTTTTCTTCATATAATCTAGCTTCTCGGATTATTTGTTCAGCATACAGAGTAAATAAGTATGGTGAAAGAATATGACCCTAGAACACACCTTTCCTAATTTTAAACCATTCGATGTTCCCTTGTTCTGTCTGAAGAGCTGTCCCTTGTTCTATGTACAGGTTTCTCATAAGCACAACTAGCTGTTCTGGAATATTCATACTTTGCAATGTTGTCCATAGCTTTTCATGATACACACAATTGAAAGCCTTTGTGTAGTCAATAAAGCACAGGTAACAAATACCTTTCTTGTATTCTCTTCTTTCAGCCAAGATCCATCAAATATCAGCAGTGATATATCCCTCATCCCATGTTCTCTTCTGAAACCAGCTTGAACCTCTGGAAAATTTCTGTCAATGTATGTTTGCAATGTATGTTAGTATATACCTTACCAGAAATGAACAGTCAAATGACTGTGTTTTGAAGAAATTTGGAATAGTTCTCTGCATGGTTATGCCATAAATTAGATATACATTTAAGTTGATTTGTTTAACATTACTTAGAAGTTTGTGCACTAAATTTAATTTCTTTTATAATTATGTACAAAATTCACCTAGTTCCAAAGTAAAAGCAAAATGTCTTCTGTACTTTGTATTCCTTACTCATTCTCTCATCTTTTTCTTGTGATTTATCCTCTCACTTTAAAGTATAAGAATATAATCACTGGATTGCAGATCACGAGGTTGGTGGTTCAAGCCCCCCAGTTGTTCTGCAGAAGAAACAGGTTTTCTATTTCTGTAAATATTTATAGTGTTGGACACCCTATATAGGGTCGCCATGAGTCAGAACTGACTCAACGGCATTTGAAAACAACAACATATATATGCACGTGTAGATATATATATGTATATCAGTATCTTTATATATATGTTGTTGTTAAATGCCGTCGAGTCGGTTCCGACCCATAGCGACTCTGTATAGGGTTTCCAAGGAGCAGCTGGTGAGCTTGAACTACCGACCTTGCAGTCTGGTGCATTAACCCACAGCGCCACACCAGAACTCCATATATATATACAACATACACACACAGATATATATATATATATATATATCAGTATCCTGTCTTTCCCATTTTTAGATAAATAGAATATATACTTTCCTCCACCTTGCTTTTTTCATTTTATGGTATTTTTGACTGGTCAGAGTTTTAAAATATAGTGTAATTGATTTCTTTCTTTCCTTTTGTTACTTTATGGTAAAAAAAAAAAAATATTGCTCAAATCCAAAACAAAAGGATACTTGAAGCATAAAAGTAAAAGAGTGGAAATAATATACATTGAAGACATTAATACTAAGCAAAAAAAAAAAATAAATAAAGCTGGTTTAACGATACTAAGGTTAAGCAAAATGTACTTAAAGTAAAGAGAATTTCTAGAGTTAAAATGAGTCACTTTACTATGATAAAACTTTCCATTTACCAGGAATATATAACACTTTAAAATTCATGTATATCAAATAACAATACCCACTAATGTATAAAGCTTTGACAGCACATTTCTATATATGTAGCATTTGTCTTTGATTTTCTTCACTCTTCTTTGTTCCAGGTGAGGAGACACCAAATGTTGCACCTTACGTGGCTGCTCACAAGTTTTTAAAGTACCAATTGCTACTTACCCACGTAGGATGCAGAACATTTTCTTTGTGAATTATGGTGTGCCAATTGATCTTGATGTCCATGAAACTATATTGTTGTGCCCCCATGCCCAGCGACTCATTTCTTCAGGATACTTAATTATAGCTAAGAAGTTTTCATGCTTGGTAAAGTGCAGGGAGGGTCAGTGAAAAAGAAGACCCAAACGAAATGAATTGGCACAGTGGCAGCAGCAATGGGCTCAAGTGTAGCAACAATTGTGAGGCACAGGACGGGGCAGTGATTTATTCTGTTGTGCATAAAGTCGCTATGAGTTGGTACTGACTCAACAGCACCTAACAACAACAACAGCAACAAGTTTTCAAAAATTTCCCCCTGGTATGCTTACTTATAATAGGTTAATACAATGTAAATGCTATGTAGCACTTTAAGCTCTCTGTCAGCCTTTGAGGGATTGCTTTGACCACTTAATTGCTTTTTAGGAGCCATTTTATATTCCCATAGAAACAAGGGGTGCATACAACACAAATACCAAACAAATAAGATAAGGAGACTAACAATGTAGATAATGAATGCTGGAGAGAGACTGAGCTATGTCGGGTGGCTACAGCAGGCTAAGGCGGCTAAGGTGACACATCAAATCATTTGCATGGATTCAGCACAGGGGTTGGCTGGTGGACAATTCAAGTTTTGCTTTTGGGAGCTTTCTGGGATTTTTTTTTTTCTGAATGATTTTCAATTCACAATTGATTGCATCTGAGAGTGCTGAACCCATGGATGTTGAGGGCCTGTTTTGATTAAGTAGCCTTGGTGGCACTGTAGGCTAAGCACTGGATTGCTAACTGAGAGGTCTGCTGTTCAAACTCATTTGTCACTCTGAGGGAGAAATATGAGGTTGACTGTTCCCCTAAAGATTTACAGCCTTGGAAACCCTATGTAGGGTAGCTATGAGTCAGAATCAACTTGATGACAGTGGATTTGCTTTTTTGCTTTTTACTCTATTATGATTAGTATAAGTATATATAGAGCTTAGAAGCATAACATTATAGAATTGTTAGGTATTATTAATGTTGCTGTTGTTGTTATTATAATGAACAACACTGAACTCCCCACAGAGTCAATGACTTCCAAAATTCTTTATCTCTTCCTCACAACTGTCTTCTTATATAGACTTAGTGGAAGATAGAGTAGAGTGATTGTTGTGGGTAGCAGCGCTGACTTGTGTCTTTTGATAAGTTTCTATAAAGGTATCTGGCCCCAGTTTTTGGCATTTCCTTGAGGGTACCTCATGCATCTTCACTCTAATCTATGAGGCCCAACAGCCAATCCTCAAGAAATAAATCAAATCCAATTCTGCATTTTATTTCACTTAAATTTACATGTATTTCCACACTGCTGTTGTTAGGTGCTGCCGAGTTGGCTCCTACTCAGAGTGACCCCATATACAACAGAATGAAACACTGCCTGATCTTGTGCCATCCTTATAATCATTGTTATGTCTGAGCCCATTCTTGCAGTCACTATGCTGACCTATCCATCTCCTCGAGAGTTTTCTTCTTTTTCGCTGACCCTCTACTTTACCAATCATGTTGTCCTTTTTCAAGGACTGGTCCCTCCTGATAACATGTCCAAAGTATGTGAGACAAAACCTTGTCATCCTTGCTTCTAAGGGGCACTCTGGTTGTACTTTTTCTAAGACAGATTTGTTTGACCTGGCACTCCATGGTACTTTCAGTATTCTTCGCCAACACTATAATTCAAATACATCAATTCTTCTCAGATCTTCCTAGCTTATATTTATATTTATAAGAGATGCAGTTTGTGAAATGTTTAGAATATCAGATAAAGATGCCTTATCTTGTAGGAATGTTGGAGAATGAAATAAAATTATACAGAGCAATGCTGATCATATCTGGCATCTGAAATCACCATTCTGTTGGAGGATGACAAAGAGACTAGTAAATGCTGTTGCAGTGGAACAGGAGAGGTTGATACATTCTTGACTTAGAGAATGTCATTGGGCCAGAGTAGGCAACTGGAAGGATTCCAGAAATCCTTAGGAAGTAGTCATTGATCTATTGGAAGTTAATCACCAGGCATTTCTTCTAAAGTGCTCCTGTGTGGATTCAAACTACCAACCTTTTGGTTAGTAACCTAGTACTTAACCATTTATACCACCCTGGGATTCCAAATTAGACAAAGGGGTACATAAGTAAGAAGGAAATGTCTGGGAGAAATGAAATACTATTTGATTTGATCTTAAATGAGGGTGTTGAGAAAAGGTGGAAGCTTTTGGGAAAATTTTGAAAGTAGTAAAAAGACTGTGGGAATGGTAAAAACTGGGAGAGAAAGGGCATAGTACTAAGATGGAACTAGTAAAATTTTGTTGTTGACTTTTGGTATCTGAAAGTAAGGGCAAGGCACTGTGGGATTATGGTCTCATGGTTCATCAATTAGAAGGATCTCACATGGGGAACCTCCAGTTGCCCTGTACATTTTAAACTTTCAAAAATGTGTCTGCCTGGAGGTCTATATTTATATTATGACTCAGCATCAGAAACAGGTGGCTAGTTCTTTTTTATCCTCCCTTGAAATGTTTTCCAATGTCCATAACTATATCATATTTTCTGATTATTAAAGGAATATAATAACTTTATGGATAATTTGAACATAAAAGGAAATTGCTGAAACAAAAGTAAAAAACACAATCTCAACCATTATCTCTTGTCCTAGTTGATCCCTCTCCCCCCAGTTTTGTTCCAAGGATTGGACAGCAAGGGAAATGGCCATTATTAGTGGCTGGCAGAAGGGTTGATGGAGGGAAGTCTACTATTTTTCTGCTCTTATAGTCTAGAAGAGGAAAAGTAATCCTTCCTCTCAACACAGTCACTAAAACAGCAGCAATGATTAATATGACTATGGAAAGATGCAGCTCCTCCCTGGTAATGAGAGAAAGGCAAATTCCAATCGCCCAGAAGGGGCCCACTTTTGACCTCTGGAATTAGCAAAGGCAAAACTGAGTGACAGGGCCTGGTGTGGTGGGAGGGTGGGGGGTGGAGGGAGGTGGGGGTTGATAAGCCATCCCACTCCTGCAGCATTGCTGGCAGGAGGGGAAAGTGGGGACCACAGTTGGAGGATGACATAATCCTCACGTGATCAGTAGCTGACGTGAGCAGAAGTCCTTAAATTCCCGGGCTTCTTTCTCCTCTGGGTACCAGCTCCTTACTGCTTTGCAGGCGTGCTTGCTTGTACAGGCCAAGGGAAGGAAGAGGTAAATTCTTCAAATCCTAGCAGGTTGGTGTGAGGGGTCCTAGTGAGGGAATCTAGTGATCTGAGTAGGTAAGTCCAGGCTTGTTTTTCCCAACCTTCTGCAAATGCATTGGAGATACTTGTATGTTTCCAGGTGACAGAGGGCATGGAGGGTGGGTAGGGAAGCTCCTTGAGATTAGTGATAGTTTAGAAGACATCATTTTTTCTTATTCTAGGATGCTTTTCCTTTAACTCCCTTTTCTTTCTCTAATTAAGTTGGAGGAAATAGTGGGTCCGGAGTATGGATTAGTGACTGGATAACTGCTGGAATTCTGGAATGTGGGCAAACACTTTTAGAGATAATTTTTTCATACTTTCCTTCACTCATTGCTTGCCTACCAGGGAAAGGGGAGAAGGAAACGGTGGGCTTTACAAGGAGCAGGCCTGAAGATGAAGCATGAGAGTAGAGATAGTGATCCAAGAGGAAGAGATACGTACAGAAAGGCAACCAGATGGTAGGAAGTCACAGGCAACGTCCTGATGAGGATCTGGTATTCAGGAAAACGACCTATGTCTTATTTTAGGGGCTGGTCGCTTCACAGAGAGCTCCCTTCTCCTGTCGGCTTCTTTTCTATCTGCAGGTCTAAGGGTCTGTCGTTCACAACATCTTAAGGCCATAAAAAGAGGAGGAAACTACCCCAATCAAGACAGGTCAGTGTGAGGGAGGTCCTCACCAGGGATCTCTGAGGGTGGGAGTTGGTAAGGGCAGGAGCTGAGTAAAATCTTTTTTACAATCCACCTCCCCATCTGTTCTCCAGCTTCTGCCCATTGAAGGGGCCATTAGCCTGGTCTGCTGGGGAAACTTCGGGGGAGAGGAAATGAAGCAGAGGGGAGTGGGTGGACTGAGGGGAGTGTATGGAGGGAGGACAACATCTCCAACGCCTAAGGGCAGGATCAGGAGGATTAGGCGAATATTTTGCCTCAAATAGAAATTGACAATCCTGAGTCAAGTAACAAAACCAAGCATTCCTTCTCTATATTTTCTTACCCGAGTTAAGTAGGAAACAGCAATAACATTATGCAAAAACCCTGCAAAGAAAATGAAGAAAAGCCCAAATGCAACGTGCCTAAAAAAGAGGAAGAACGCCCTTATGGAGAATTCCAACGCCAGCAAACGGAAGGGAATTTCAGGCAAAGGCTGCTTCAGTCTCTCGAGGAATTTAAAGAGGACATAGACTATAGGCATTTTAAGGATGAAGAAATGACAAACGAAGGAGATGAGATGGAAAGGTGTTTGGAAGAGATAAGGGGTTTGAGAAAGAAATTTAGGGCTCTGCATTCTAACCATAGGCATGCTCGGGACCGTCCTTATCCCATTTAATACATTTTTTTTTTTTGCCGTGAATTCAACTATTTCTTACTTTTAATATTGCCACCATTGCTTTCTTTTTGTTTGCATTTTCTTGATAAATATTTCCTATTATTTTACTTTAATCAATTTATGTTGTATTGATTTGACTTGTTACCAACATCTCATATTTTGATCCAATCTCAATCATTTAATAAGATAATTTTGTTCATTTACATGGGAAGATGGTCACTGTGTAATACAAATTTAAAGTAATAACTTGCAAAGCAGTATATATGTATAAATATATATATTCATAGCTGTATAATACCATATATGTACATTTATATATGATAAAGGAAATTGAAGTTTTGTACATCAGAAGGTTAACAGTGAATCTTTGTGTATTTATTATTTTTTCTTCTTCTTTTGGCCTATCTTCATCTTCTCATTTTCCAAAAAAAAAGTGTATATATGCTACTTGTATCACACATGCAAACAAAACAAAGAAAGAAAAGAAAAAAAACAGACAAAATAAGTTTGAAAGGCTGTGAAACAATAAACTCTTATTAATAGAACTACAAAAATAAAAAATAAATGTAACTGTCAAATTACCTCCGGATCTCTTAGTCAAAGGAATAAAACTGACAATTATTACAAATATTCTTTTAAGACTCAGTCTTTCATGGGGAAGATAATTGCCTCACAGGGTTGCTCTGGGAAAGAAAAGTTACTCTGACCTGTGGTTGATGGACTCTTGATCCCACCTACAGGACCCCAACACACTATTGAACCATTAATGATTTGAGGGCAGTTCCTGGCATGAACCAACCTGTGTTCAGGTACAAACAAGTCCAGCAGGCTCAGAGGTGGGGGCTTCCATGCCATTTCTTAGCCATTGAACCCTACGCCTGGGTCCTACCATGCCTGCTAAGAATGGTTGCCTCTTCTGCAGGGTCTTTTGCTCCCTGATAGCCTCCACTACTACTAATGCCGAAATTCCATTGAGTTCTCTCAAGTTTCCAGGGGATCCAATCCCCACTATATCTCTAAAGACTTCCTGCTTTATATCCATGCTTAACACAGGTGGATACTACTCCAGGGTTTCTTGGGCCTTGATCTCTTACATTTCTTGGTAAAATACCCTCTCCATTTTCAATCACAGGAACTCCCCTCTTTAGCACACAGTTGTGATGAATTCATTTGGGAACTGGACTGAGATTCAAGTTTGAGTGATGGCATGCCGTAGCCAGAGTTGCAGCCATGCTGTGTGTTTTTGAGTTGATTCTGGCACATAGTAACTCTATAGGACAAGGAAGACCTGCCCCATAGGATTGTCTAGGCTGTCTTCTTTATGTATGGGAGCACATCATCAAGCTTTTCTACCTTTGAAGCTGGTGGGTTCAAACCACTGACCTTCCAATTAGCATCTGAGTACTTAACCATTGCACCACTAGGGCACATTAGTTGCTGCCATGGGTGTAAGGTTTTGACTATCTTCTCTTGTGAAAGGATCTTTTCCTGTAGGCTTCTGGCAGGTCTGCCTAAACGGATTCTTCAGACTCTTGGGGAACTTGTGGAAATTACTCAAAATGATGCAAAGAATAATAGATCTTAAGAGAACAAACGATCTTCTTCTTCACCCCATGCCATTCCCACGAGACTTAGGCTAGGTTCTCTAGAGAATCAAAATCAATGAAGTGTGTAGAGATGTATGAGACAATAGTTCATGGAAAAATGAAATCAAAGGTAATGGACTTTTTCAAACACACAGGCACACATACACACACATTTCCAAATCTGTAAATCTTTATAGGAACAGAAAGCCTCATCTTTCTCTTGTGGAGCAGCTGGTGAGTTTGAATCACCAACCTTGTGGTTAGCAGACCAGTGCTTATCCTACAGTACTACCAGGGTATGTGTATCTATATCTATGATATCTATATCTATATTGTTGTTGTTAAGTGCTGTTGAGTCAGTTCCTACTCATACTCAGGGACCCTGTATATGGTATCCAATGAATGGCTGGTGAGTTTTAACCACTGATCTTGCAGTTCAAACCGACCTTGTGATCCAGTGCTTTTCCTACAGGACCATACCAAACTGTTGTTAGGTGCCATCGAGTGGGTACCGACTCATAGCGACTCTATGCACAACAGAACAAAACAATGCACATAGTCCTACGCCAACCTCACAATAGTAGCTACACCTGAGCCCCTTGGTGCTGCCACTGTGCCAATCCATCTCCTTGGGGGGCGGTCTTCCTCTTTTTCTCCAATCCTCCACTTAACAAACATGATATCCTCCAGTGACTGGTCCTTCCTGATAATACATCCAAAGTATGAGAGACGAAGTGTGGCCATCCTGGCCTCCAAGGAGCACTCTGGCTAAACTTCTTCCAACAGAGATCTGTTTGTTCTTTTGGCAGTCCATGTTGTTGTTGTTGTTGTTGTTAAGTGCCATCGAGTTGGTACTGACCCAATGTACAACACAACGAAACACTGCCCCGTCCTGGGCCAACCTCACATTTGTTGCCACGCTTGAGCCCATTGATGCTGCCACTTTGCCAATCCATCTCTTACTTTCAGTATTCTCCTCCAACACCAGAACTCAAATGCATAAACTCTTCTATGGTATTCCTTATTCACTGTCCAACTTTTACATGCATATGAGGTTATTGAAAATACCGTGGCTTGGGTCAGGTGCACCTTAGTCCTCGAACTGACATTTTTGGCCTTCAACACTTTAAAATGGTCTTGTGCAGCAGATTTGCCTAATGCACTATGTCGTTTGATTTATTGACTGCTGATTCCATGAGTATTGATGGTTGATCCAAGCAAAATGAAGTCTTTGACAACTTCAATCTTTTCTCCATTTATATGAATGTTGTTTATTGGTCCAGTGGTGAAGATTTTTTCTTTGTTTTACATTGAGATGCAACTCATACCAAAGACTGTGGTCTTTGATCCCCATCAGTAAATACTTTAAGTCCTCTTCACTTCCAGCAAGCAAGGTTATATCATCTGCATGTTGCAGGCTGCTAATGAGTCTTTGTCCTATCCCGATGCCGCGTTTTTCTTCATATAATCCAACTTCTCAGATTATTTTGTCAGTTTACAGATTGAATAAGTACCGTGTAGGAATATGACCCTGTGCACATCTTCCCTAATTTTAAACCATTTGGTGTTCCTTTGTTCTGACGGAACAACTGCCTCTTGGTTTTTGTACAGGTTCCTCATGAGCACAATTAAGTGTTCTGGAATACTTATTTTCCACAATGTTGTCCATAGCTTGTCATGAGTCACACAATCGAAAGTCTTTGCATAGCCAATAAAGCACAGGTATTCTCTGCTTTCAGCCAAGATCTGTTTGATGTCAGCAATGATATACCTTGCTCCACATCCTCTTCTGAATCTGATTAGAACTTCTGGAAGTTCTTTGTCAATGTATGTTTGCAGCCATTTTTGTATTATCTTTAGTAAAACTTTACTCACATGGGATATCAATGATTTCAGCATTCCATTGGGTCACCGCTCTTTGGAATGAGAACAAATATAAATCTCTTCCAGGCTGTTGGCCAAGTAGTTGTCTTCCAAATTTCTTGGCATAGATGAATGAGTGTCTCCAGTGTCACATCAGTTTGTTGAAAAACTTCAATTTGTAATCCATTTATTCCAGGTGCCGTGTTCTTTGCCAATTTCTTCAATGCACTTCAGATTTCTTTCTTCAGGACCATTGACTCTTGATCTTATGCTACCTCTTGAAATGGTTGAACATTGACTATTTCTTTTTGGTACAGTGACTCCGTGTATTCCTTTCATCTTCTTTTGATGCTTTCTGCATCATTCAATAATTTGCCCAGAGAATCCTTCAATACTGCCATTGGGCTTGAATTTTTTCTTCAGTTTCCCCAGCTTGAGAAATGTTCTTCCCTTTTGGTTTTCTAACTCCAGGCCTTTTTACATTTAGTTATAATATTTAACTTTGTTTTCTTGAGCTGACCTTGAAATTTTCTGTTTAGCTCTTGTACCTCCTCATTTCTTCCATTTGCTTTAGCATATCTATGCTGGAGAGCAAGTTTCAGAGTCTTTTCTGACATCCATTTTGGTCTTTTCCTTCTTTCTTGTCTTCTTAATGACCTTTTGCTTTCTTCATATATGATGTTCTTGATGTTATCCCACAACTCTTCTGGTCTTCTGTCTTTAGTGCCTAATCCATGAAATCTGTTTTTTGGATGATCTCTAAATTCAGGTGGGCTATATTCAAGGTTATATTTTGGCTCTCTTGAGTTTGTTTTAATTTTCTACAGTTTCATCTTGAACTCTTTCCCATTCTTCCCCTGGCCTTATTTTGACTGATGATATGGAGTTTTTCCATTGTTTCTTTTCACAGATGTAGTCAATTTGATATCTGTGTATACCATCTGGTAAGGTCCACGTATATAGTCATTTTTTAGGTTGTTTAATAAGGTATTT
The DNA here is from genome assembly GCF_000296735.1 of Chrysochloris asiatica. Classification (NCBI taxonomy): domain Eukaryota; kingdom Metazoa; phylum Chordata; class Mammalia; order Afrosoricida; family Chrysochloridae; genus Chrysochloris; species Chrysochloris asiatica. Next base: position 1,642,715 of record NW_006408907.1, read on the forward strand.
GCAATGAAGAAGTCATTGGTCTTGCAAAATTCTATCATGAAAGCTCCAGCATCATTTCTATCATTGGGCCATATTTTCCAATTACCAATCCTTCCTGTTTGTTTCCAACCTTTGCATTCCAATCACCAGGAATTATCAATACATCTCGATGGCATATTTGATCAATTTCAGACTGAAGAAGTTGGTCGAATTTCATTACTGGCTTCAGTGGTTGGTGTGTATTTGAATAATAGTGGTATTAACTGGTCTTCCTTGTAGGTGCATGAATATCATCCTATCACATACAGCGTTGTACTTCAAGACAGAGCCTGATATGTTGTTTTTGATGATGAATGTCACACCATTCCTTTCAATTTGCCATTCCCGGTACAGTAAACCATGTGATTTCAGATTCAAAATGGCCAATACCATTCCATTTCATCTCACTAATGCCTAGGATGTGTTCTATTTAATTTTTGACAACTTCCAATTTTCCTAGAGTCATACTTTATATATTCCATGATCTGATTATTAATGGATGTTTACACCTATGAAGGTCCCTAGGGCTTTACTGCATGTGTGTCATCACTGTCAAAGCAAATTTACTTTGAAGACACAGCTCTTCAAAAAGATCTGATCTGAGTATGTTCTTTTTGACAATGAATGCAACACCATTCCTCTTCAATTTGTCATTTCCGGCATAGTCATCAGATTCAAAATGACCAATACCAGTTCATTTCAGCTCACTAATGCCTAAGATATCGAAGTTTGTGTGTTCCATTTCATTTTTGACACTTTCCAATTTTCCTAGATTCATACTTCATACATTCCATGTTCCAATTATTAATGGATCATTTTGAGTTGTGCCCCATCAGCAAATGAAGGTCCCGTGGGTTTTACTCCCATGGACTTTACTCTGTTCTTGTCATCACGGTTAACTCTACTTACTTTGAGGAGGCAGCTCTTCCCTAGTCGCATTTTGAGTGCCTTCCAACCTGAGGGGCTCATTTTCCGGCACTGTATCTGACAGTGTTTCTCTGCTATTCATAAGGTTTTCAGTGACTAAATATTCGGAAGTAGTTCATCACTCCTTCCTAGTCTGTCTTCATCTGGAAGCTCATCTGAAACCTGTCCACCATGGGTGACCCTGCTGGTATTTAAAATACTGGTGGGATAGGTTTCAGAATCACAGCAACTCACAAGCCACCACAGTATGACAAACTGACAGACGAGTGGTGGTTCTTACTTATAGCTACCCTTTATTGGGCTTCCAAGGAGTAGTTGGTGAGCTTGAACCACTGCCCTTGCGGTTCAAACCAACCTTGCAGTGCAGTGCATTAACTCACTGTGCCACACAAAGACAATGTGGTTAACAGTCCAGTGCTTATCTTACATGCCACACCTGCATCCTGGTGTGGAGCTGTAGGATAAATACATGGAGAGACCACCTTAGATGGCCACACATGAGCTTTTAAGATCCCAGTCGCTACTCAAAAAGTAGGATGTAGAACATATTCTTTGTGGACTAGGCTATTCCAACTGATCATGGTGTCCCCTGATATTATGGTCTTGACCTTCCAGGCCCAGCAACTCATTACCTTAAGATGTTTGTTAATATAAAAGAAGTTTTCACCATTTTGTTCCATGTATGGTCCACCACATTCATAGGTGTGTTTGTAGTAAAGGTGACTGCTTTGTTGTTAATTGCCGTCGAGTCAGTTCTGACTTGAAGTGACCCTGTATAGGGTTTCCAAGGAGCATCTGGTGGGTCTGAACTGCTGAACTTGTGGTTCGAAGTCCAATGCTTATCCTATAATACCACAGCAGAAGGACCATATACAAATATCCTCTTTCAAACCCTTATATATTTATGGGAATATTCCTACTCTCCTGTTCAGCCTGAGTATCTATCCATGTATCTTCCCACAAAATGCTGTTGTTCCAGGGATGTGTATATAACAGTATTTACCTCTATCCCCTTTAACCCTTGAAAACCTCCCTGTGTCTCCATGTATCTTCATCATCCTTCTGCCAACTACCCCCTTCATATATATTGCCCCCCTAATCATAGCATAGTGGTTACGAATTGGGCTGTGAACTGCAAGGTCAGCAGTTCGAAATTACCAGCTGTTCCGCCAGAGAAAGATGAGGCTTTCTGCTCCTGTAAAGATTTACAGCCTTGGAAATCCTGTACAGGGTCGCTATGAGTCGGAACCGACTCCACGGCACATAACCACCACCACCAATTACATGAGGCACCACTCATCTTTCAGTTTGTAGTACTGTGGTGGCTTGTGAGTTGCTGTGATTTTGAAAGCTATACCACCAGTATTTTAAAT
>NW_006408907.1:1647392-1661711 GCF_000296735.1 Chrysochloris asiatica
ACTCAAGCGTGGCAACAGTAGTGAGGTTGGCCCAGGATCGGGCAGTGTTTCATTCTGCTGTGCATAAGGTCGCTATGGGTTGGTACTGACTCAATGGCACCTAAAAACAACAACAACAATCACATGAGCTAGCCAGTGAATTCCTCTCCTTTCCCTCCCACCCCTGGTAACTATCAAAGAATATTTCTTTAATGTGAAAACTTTTTCTTGAGTTTTTATAATCTATGATGTCCTTTCATGACAGATTAATTTCACTTGGTGTGGTGCTGTGTGATAAGCGTTCAACTGCAAGATCGGTTTAAACTGCAAGGTCAGTGGTTCAAACTCACCAGCTACTCCTCAGAAACCCTATTTACAAGGTCGCTATGAATCAGAACCCACTCTTGGCACTTCACAATAACAAGAATTTCACTCAGCATAATGCTCTCCAGGTTCATGCATATTATGAAGTGTTTTGCAGATTCATTGTAATTCTTCAACATTGTATTGTATTCCACTGTGTGTATGTACCAAAGTTTTTTTTATGCATTCTTCCATTGATAGGTATTTAGACTGTCTCCATTGTTTTGCTATTGTGACTGTTACCACAATGAACACGGGTATGTGTATAGCTACTTGTGTCATGGCTCTCAGTCTTGTGGATATACACCAAGTAGAGGGATTGCTGGGTCATACAGTATTTCTATTCCCAATTCTTTGAGAAAGCACCATATAATTTCCCACAGTGGTTGCACCATTTTACAGTTCCATCAGCTATGTAGGAGCTTCTCATTTTCACAATGTTAAGTCTTTCTGTCCACGAGCATGGTACAGATTTTTGTAAATCTGTTTTGGCTTCTTGTAGCAGTGTTTTATAGTTTTCTTGGTATGGGTCTATTGTTTCTCTGGTTAGATTTATTCCAAAGTACTTAATCTATTGTGTGGCTATTGTCAATGGTATTGTTTTCCTGATTTTATTTTTAAAGCTGTCTTAGTGTAAAGTAATCCAACTGATTTTTGTATGTTGATCTTGTACCCTGTCACTTTGCTGAACCTTTCAATGGGTTCCAATAATTTTCTTGTTGAGTCTTTGAGATTTTCTAAGTATACGATCATATCATGGGCAAATAGAGAGAACTTTACTTCTTCTTTGCCAATTTTGATACCTTTAATTTCCTTTTTTTTCCTTATAGCTCTGGCTAAGACTTCTAACATTGTACTGAATAGGAATGGTGATGAAAGGCATTCTTGTCTGGTTTTGTTTGCTAAGGGAAATGTTTTCAGATCCTCTCCATTGACAGCAATGTTGGCTGTTGGATTTGTATATATGCCATTAATTATGTTGAAGAATTTCCTTTCCATTTCTATTTTGCTGAGGGTTTTTTTTTTTTAAATCAGAAATGGATGTTGGGTTTTGTCAAATGCTTTTCTGTATCATCAATATGATCATGTGGTTCTTGTCCTTTTTAAAAAATTTATGTTGCAGATTATTTAGATTGTTTTTAAAATACTGACCGATCCTTGCTTACCTGCTATGGTTTCCCACTTGGTCATGATGTATTGTCTATTTTGGCTAGGATTTTGTTGAGAATTTTTGCATCTATATTAATGAGTGATATTGGTCTATAATTTTCTTTTTTAGTGAAGACTTTGCCTAGTTTTGGTATGAGGGATATGCTTGTTACATATAATGGATTTGGGAGTTTTCCCTTCTTTGCTATGCTTTGGAATTGTTTGAGTAAAATTGTTCTCAGCTTTTCTCTGAATGTTTTGCATTTTGCATTAGCACCAGTAAAACCATCGGGACCACGAAATTTTTTTGTTGGGAGCTTTTTAATGACCTGATCAACTTCTTTTTTGTTATATGTCTTGGCATAGATGAATTAGTGCCTCCAGTACTGCATTAATTTGTTGAAAGATTTCAACTTGTATTTCATCAATTCCTGGAGCCTTGCCCTTTTCCAATGCCTTCAATGCACCTTGGACTTCTTCCTTCAGTACTATTGGCTCATGATCACATGCTACCTCTTGAAATGGTTGAACATTGATCATTTATTTTTGATGCCATGACTATGTATTCCTTTTATCTTCTTTTTTGTTTTTATGGTGCATTGAGTAATAGTTTACATGGGAGAACATCAGTTTTGCACTCATCTTATCGTATTTTGTATCATTGCAATGATTACAATCCCCTCCATGCATCACCATTCAACACTATATCAGTATTCCCTCTGTTTTTTTTTTTTTTTGTGTGTGTGTGATGTACACAAAAACACTCAGGAATATATAATCATTTAAACAACCAGGGACACATTCTGCAAGTCTGCTGCCAGCACACAGTCTTTCTGTTTATTCTCTTTACATGAGTCTAGAGTCCTTAGCTGCTCTCTCTCTCTTGATGTCATTATCTTTGCTTCCATCTCTTGTGTTGATAATTCTCTGGATAGGGTCCGACATTCTGCTCATGCTCTCTCCATTGATGATCCTAGGGTCCTCTGTTCCTGGAATGTAAGATGAACTACTCCCAGCTTTATGTTACAAAACTTCTACCTTTACAGTTGTGACAATTACAATTATTCAGGATAACAATTAATCACTTTTGAATTATAAGAATCTTATCCCCATCTCCTTTCACCAGACCTATCTAGACAAGATGAAAACTATTCTGTGGGGATTCTCCCCTGCACTCTGAAATGAAACTTCCTCTTGAAAACTTACAAGCTTTGTGCCTTTATAGCCCCCCACCCCCATTTTAGGTAGCAAATGTCTTAAGTTACCCATCCCTATCAACTCTGTGTACAGATTATGTTTGATCCTTGATGTGAAGACTCCTTACCTCTTGGTTGGTATTTTGAGCTACTACATTCATAAGTATAGGTCAAGTTCATCAAATTGTAGCAATTTACATTTGTTTCCTTTATCAAATTTATTTATATTCCTGTATTCCAGTTCTGATCATCAAGCCATAGAAGCTAGTTCAAATGGGTACTATCTGCAAGTTTCAGCATTCTTGTGCATCTCTCCTCACTTTATATAAGCTGGACACTTCACTCTTGGCTCTAGCCCCCTGTGGTTAGGTCCTTGTCCATGGGCTTAGGAGTCCACAGATCTCACCAAACTCTGGACCAACCAGACCTTTCTCTTCTCCCTCTTATCTCCAGATCGATGGGAATCTATGGAACATGGTCGAACTCAGCCCATATCTTCATTGCTGCCTTTCCCACACTTCCATTCACCAGTAGACCAACGTGGTCGCCAGTAAGCTTACATGCCTGCTCATGTTTTCCTTTTGAGTTTCAGTCTTGGAGGGGGGGTTGGCCTGGAAGGACTTGATTACTTGCCTTGATGGCTCCCCAGCGAACAGCTTGCTTGTTCTTGTAGTTACCAATCAGACTGCCATTTTTGTTTTCAATTTTTCCTTCTGGTCTTTCTTTCAAGAAGTATCTTTTGTTCTTCTAGTCATTCCAGGCTGGCCTGCTTGATTTTTCAAGTGGGAATGTTCCACCTCAGAATGTTCTGGATGGGGCTCAGGATTCCATTTAAGGTCCTATACACTACAAAGGCTTTGTAAGAAACCTAATTCACTGGGCAAGTTCTAGAACCCCTTTTAGGTACTCCAGTCAGTTATAGGCTGAAGACAGGCTTAAAACAAGTTTTCTGTAATCATGTTCCCAAATATTCCTTTCTATCCCACTCAAGTGCCTATTTTACAATAGTAGGCAAGGGAAACCAAGTCAAGCATCTTAACATTATTTCCCTTCTTTTACCCATTCAGACTATGCCTTAGTCCCTGTATCACAGAGCCCTGTTGTTCCAAGGTTGAGCATACATCACTATTTACCTCTGTCCCATTTAGCTCATGCAAACCTGCCTAAGTGTTCCCCTATTTACCTGTTCTTCCACCCCCCTTCTTGTGTATTGCCTTCGCCAACACCCGAAATATGCTGTGTCTATCCCCTAACCCGCGCTCTACTGTTCCCTCCATCCCAACCTTGGTAACCAACAAAGAAAAAAATTTTTTCCTTTCTTTTAGTATGGGTATCTTTTCTTAAGCTTCATATTTTTAATGTTTCCATGTTCTTCTTGGATTTTAATTTTCTTGGTATGTTGTGTAGTATTAATATTCTTTGAGGTTACCCTATATTCTTTTTCCTCCATTTAAAACAGTATATTTTACCCTGAAAATTACCTGACCTCCTCATCACCTGGATCTCTGTTCCTATATTTCTACCTTCTATCACATTGTAATTGTTTTTATCGTAGACTGACCTCCTAGATCCTCTGAATTTGTTGTTGTAGTTATATTCTGTTCTGGAGTCTCCCATATATCGATTGAGTTCTGGGTGGTTGTTGTCTGTTCTTGTTGGCTCTCAGTCCAAAGAACTTGCTTTAGGATGTTTTGAAACACTGGGTTGGCTTTGACAAAGTCCCTTAGCTTCTGTTTATCTTGGAATGTTTTTATTACACCATTGTATTTGATTGACAGCTTAACTGGGTAAACAATTCTTGGTTGGCAGTTTTTTTTTTTTTCTTTCAGGGTTTTATATGCGTCTCCCCATTGCCTTCTTTCCTGCATGGTTTTTGCTGAAAGATCAGAGCTTAATCTGATTTGCTTGCCTTTTAAAGTAATACTTCTCTTTCCCTAGCTGATTTAAGGATTCACTCCTTATCTTTGATTTGGAGAGCTTGATTATAATATGTCTTAGTGATTTTCTTTTGGGGTCTATCCTTCCTGGTGTTTGTTGAGCTTCTTTTACACTTATCTTTTTGTTTTTCAGGATGTTAGGGAAATTTTCTTCTAGTAGCTCTTAAACTATCTCTTCTATGGTCTTATGCGATACTTCCGGTTCCAGAATGCCAATAATTCTCAGTTTATTCCTCTTCATGTTGTCCCACTTGAATCTTAGACTTTCTTCAGATTTTTAAAATCCTTTTTTCTGCGTGCTTTTCTATTTTAGCTGTATTGAGAAATTTGTCTTCCAGCTCACCGGTTCTGGCTTCCATATCTTCAATTCTACTCCCTTGCCCTTTTAGTATATTGTCCATTTCTGATATTTTATTACTAATCATTTTGACCTTTTTTTTTGCAGGTTTTGAATGGTTTCCATTGTTATTTCTGTTTTATGTGATTGTTCCTGTAGTGCTTTCCCAACTTCTTCTGTATTTTTCTCAACTCCTCTGTGGAACATTTGAATGTACCTCAATATCATTCTCTGGAATTCCTTCTCAGGAAGTTCCAAAGCTCGCCCTCCTTCTAATGGGAAGTCTGGGCCTACCTCCAGCTCATTTTAAAGTAATACTTTGTCTTATTTTCAGTTACTCTATCTTATTTCTGGACATGTACCAAAATCTTTGACTGTCTCTTGCACATCTTCAATAATTAGATGAATGTATGCTGATGTATTATTATTAAGTTTTCGGATTGCCTCCAGTTAGATGCGATCAAGAGATGGGCTTCCCTTTTCACTTTTCTTATTACTCAACTCAGAGTAACTGTAGCAGCTGTTGACTGTCTATCTGGTATATATATAGCAGCTCATATTGGCTCTTGCCTGGATGGTTAGATTTTATAGGGTATGATTGTAGCTTGGCTATTTGATCACAACTGCTGTCTCTTCTTTGGTAACATGGGGAGAGAAAAAGCTCTCCAAGGTAAAAGGGAAGTAAAACAAACAAACAAAAAAACAACAAAATAAAACCATAGCAGCCAACAAACAAACAAACAAAAAACTCAGGTTGGATACTACAGTCTATAATCATAAAACAAAAAAAAAAGAAATGTAGCAAAATATGAGTATGACTTTAACTCCTCATGCTCAGCCAGCTGGAGCCAGTCTGGGGGACTGTTCTGTTTTAAACAATTCCTGTTGACTTCTTCCCCTTCTTAGATTTTGTGTGCTGTGGTCTTTGCTGAGCAGATCCATGTACATGCATAGTAGAACCCTCCAGGGGTGGGGTATCCACTTGCTTAGGCACCTCCTCTCGTCTCCAGAATGGAGGTGAGCAGACAGTGAGAGATCAATGAACAAGGAAAAATGTTCATACCTGTTATCTCTGATGATTGCTCAGACCTCTGAGGTGGGAGCACTCCTCTGATCTTGTTCCTACTCCATCACACCCAAGATAGCTACTTCTGCACCCGCTGGCAGCCGCAGATCATAAAATGCCACTTTTCTTGTTTCTGCTACAAATTTCACTAGTAGTAAGCCTTTGATCTTTCTAAAGATTCCTTTAAATGTAGTTCAGAGTTCTGAAACTGTCCCTTGAACCTACTTCATCTGGTATTCTGTGTTATTACTGTCAGAGGTTTGCACCGCTCTTCTCCCTAATCCACTATCAAGTCCTGCCTCCCACTCTTTTCTCCCATCTTTTTTTTAAATTAATGCTTTATTGTGAATTATGTGATAGTTTATATGGGAGAACATTAGCTTCACCTTGATCCCATAGTATATCGTTTCTTTGTCATGGTTACAATCCCCTCCATGCATCATCCACCAACCAAAGGGTATATGCCACAAGCCTGCCCCCCGGTCGTCAGCACACAGCCCCTCTCCCTCTCCGAGTTCAAAGTCCCCAGCCACTCCATCTCTCCACGTCATCATCTCTGCTTCCATCTCTGGCATCACTGCTTCTCTGGGTAGGGTCCTGCTCTCCCGCTCTTCTTCCTTGATGGTCCCCAGGACCGCCGCTCCTAGACTGCAAAGTTAATCACTTCCTTCCCTTTGCCACAAAACGCCTACCTTTACATTTCCAGCCCTTACAATCAATCCTGATATCAATTATTCACTATTGTATTGCAAGAGACCTAACCACATCTCCTTTCATCAGCCCCACCTAGACAGATTGGATACTACTCAGTGGAGATTCTACCTTGCTCCATGCCCTCTGGATCTAGGTTCCCTCTTGAAAGCTTGTAAGCCAGTCACTTCTTACCTCTGTCACCCCCCTCCCCCCCGCCATTCTGGGTAGCCAATGTCCAAGTTGCCCATCCCTGTCCTTTCCATGTGTGGAGGGGTTGGGAATGATCCTTACTGTGAAGATTTGTTCCCTCTTTTGAGCTACTGCTTCCATAGGTATAGGTCAAGTTCATCAAATTGTATCAGATTGTTCTTTTTTTCCTCTTTTTTCTTCTTCTAGCTGAGTTCTGACCATCCAGTCATTGAAGCCAGGTCAAGTGGGTATTATCTGCAAGTGTGGGTGTACTTATGCATGTGCCCTCTCTTCTTATAAGCTGGATGCTTCACTCTTCACTCTAGTCCTCTGTGGCTATGTCACTGATTCTGGGTCCAAGAGTCCCCTGGACTTGCCACACTGCTGGCCAACCAGATCTCCAGCCAGGTTCACAGGAGTCTACTGAGCATTGTAGGGCTTAGCTTGCAGCTTCATTGCTGCTTTTCCCTCACTTCCCCTTATTGGTGACAAACGTGGTCACCAATCAGAGTGTGTATTCCCATTGAGTCTTAGTCTTAGAAAGAGGTTTGCTCTGAGGGGACCTGACCACTTGCCTTGTTGTCTCCTGGGACAGCCACTTATTTGTTCTTGTAGTAATCAGTCGGTCTGCCTATATTATTTTGTATTTTTCCTGTCAGTCTTTCTTTCAAGAAGTATCTTCAGTTCTTCTGGCCACTCCGGGCTGGTCTGTTTGTCCTTTCAAGTGGAAATTTCCCCTCAGAAGATTCTGGATGCTGTTCAGGATTCCAACTATGGTCTTGTGTAATGCAGAGGCTCTGCAGGAAGCCTCCTTCACTGGGCACTTTGTAGCCCCATTTTAGGTATTCCAATCAGTTATAGGTAGAAGATGGACTTACAAGCTTTCTATGGTGATATTCCTGGTTATTCCTTTCTCTCCCCCCTCCAGTGTATATTTTATAGTGGTATGCCAGGGAAACCAACATTCACAAGACAGCCAAGCATCTTAACATTATTTCCTCAGTTTTCCCCATTCCAACCACGTCTCAATCTCTGTATCCCAGAGCCCTGTTGTTCCAAGGTTGTGCATACATCATTATTTGTCTCTGCACCACTTCAGCTTCACATTCATCCTATCATATTTCATTTCATTGCAATGATTACAATCCCCTCCATGCAGCATCAAATAACCACAGGCCCACTCCCCTTGTCTGTCAGCAAACAGCTCCTCTCCCTCCCTGAGTCCCGTGTCCCCAGCCACTCCATCTGTCCATGCTATCATCTCTGTCTCCATGCCTGGCCTCACTGCCTCTCTGGGTAGGGTCATATTTTCCGCTCTCCTCTCTTGATGGTCCCAGGGACCACCGCTCCTTGGTTGCAAAATCAATCACTCTCCTTTTTCCAAAAAGAAAAAAAATATCTGCCTCTACATTTCCGATCCTCACAGTCAGTCCTGATGGCAGGTATTCACTGTTGTACCACAAGAGTCTTATCCCCATCTCCTTTCGTCAGCCTGGTTCCAACAAATTGGAAATCATTCAGTGGAGATTCTGCCTACCCCTGCTCCATCTGGAACTAGGATCCCTCTTGAAAGCTTGTAAGCCAGTCACTTCTTGCCTTTACAGCCCCTCCCACCCATTTTGGGTCTGTGCAGTTTCCAGCCCCCCCTCCCCCAAGGTATTCCAGTTAGTTATAGGCTGAAGATGGGCTTACATGTTTTCTGTTGTGATGTTTCTGGCTATTCCTTTCTCTCCCCCTCAAGTGTCTACTATTAAAAAAAAAAAAAGGAAAGAAAAAAAACAAACAGGCAAGAGGTAGAAAAAAAAAACAAAATCCAAACAGACAAAAGAAAGAAAAGGGGAAAAGAAACATGGAACAGAAAAAAAAGAAAAAGAACTAAACACTGAGGTAGAGGGATAGGTAAAAGGGAAAGAGATCAGATAGTAGTAAAGAAAAACAAAGAGAAAAAAGAAGCAGCAGTGGTTGGGAAAGAGAAGCTAATAAAAAGGAGAAAAAATTAAAGTGGATATATAATGGATAAAAAGCAAGGGTAGGTAATGAGAGGAAGAAAGAATACACAAACAAAAACAATGAGAGGAAAAAACCTAGGCAGGTGCTAGACCCAAGAGGAGACAATTCTGGGGTCTCTTGACTTCCAAAGACCTCATGTAGTGGGTGGGCAAGGAATGAGACAGCTGCGTTCCAGCCGTAGATGGAGTTCCTGTAGGACTATGTATAGCTTGTTTTGGGCATCTAATCTGAAAGTAGTTTGTGTAAACCCCAAAGCTATTGGGGGATCAGGGTATTTCCATCCCTGATAGTAGGGGCTGTATACGCATCTGGTCACCAGGATAATATGGGGCTAAAAAAATTTGCCCCTTCCTCTTTGTCAATAGGCAATATGTCTCTGTGCTACCAACTACCCTCTGCCTTCAAACCTGCCTGCAAAAGTTCAATATGGCCGCACAGTAACTGGCCAGCTGGTATGGATCACCTGCCTGTTTTTTTTTTAAACATTTCTCCATCTGTCTGTTTATCTGATTCTCCTAGTTAGGACTAGTCCATGGCTGGCCAGGGCCAGATCTGCAGGTTTGGAGAAGGGCTCACCTGAATACAGGCGCCAGGGTTGGTGTGGATAGCTCCCCATTCACTTTGATAAGGCTCACAACTGTGCCACTCACCTCCATCCATGTGGCTCTGATGAGAGTGGGAATATTGCTGGGGGTGTATGCAGGTGTGGGGCATCCATGTCTCTAAGGGGAATAAGAAAAAAATCGACCTTTATCTCTCTGTGAGTCTTTGGTATGTTTCTGCAAAACCAATATGCTATCATGTCTCTGAAGCCGCTCACAAAATTTTAGATGGCTATGCTTTGAACTGCAAGGTCGGCGGTTCAAGCTCACCAGCTGCTCCTCAGAAACCCTATACAGGGTCACGATGGGTCGGAATCGACTTGACAGCACTTAACAACAACAACAATCAATCAATCAATGTTTGGTCTAGTCGGCCCTTACAGGTCATCAGTCTTTCTCCTTTCTTTTTCCACATCTGTTCAGTTTCCTTTCCTAGTAAGCATTCAATTCATTCTCTATCCCACCATCTGAAGCTCAGGGTTCCAGGACTATCATCTGCAACTGTTTCAATTTGTTTTCGGAATCTTTGTTGGAAAGGTTCTAGCATTGCTGTCCAGTCCATCATCTTGTCAACTCTGCCACCCCCCCCCATTTTCTTTCAATTACATTTTCCACAAACTTTTTTGGAGTCCCTTGCACATATGTGTGTGTGTTTACAAATCTTATAAGATATGTATTTCTTAACTGGATCTTTTGAATCCCAAAGAAAGACTGTGTCATGTTCTTCATTATACTCCTGTTGATTATATTGTGCCTAATATATTATATTGTTGTTAAATGCTATAAAATTAGTTCTGACTCATTGTGACAGTTTTCAAGGAGCCACTGGTGGGTTTGAACTTACAACCTTGTGGTTTGAGGCCCATTTGCTGATCCTACAGTGCCACACCAGGAGTGCTTAATAAATGTTTACTTAGGATTCTACTGATCTTGAGCCAGTTTTATTTCTGATTTTGTAAAATTGGCAGTGACTCTATTTCTTCCAGCAGGAGAAGGATTTCCCCAAATTCAGCTTATAAAATTGTTGTAATGTTGTTTAACTGATATCTCTTAAAAAGTCAGCTCCTTGACTAGGGTGTTAAAAGATTGTGAGTGGCCATATAAGGTGCAACTATTGGTCTCTCCCTGTTTGGAGTAAAAGAGAGTGATGAAAATAGAAGACACAGGGAAACAACTAGTCCAATGGACTAATGGACCATGTGAACATCAGTCTCCACAGCCTTGCAACCAAAAGACCTAGATGGTGCTCAGCTACCACTACCAACTTCTCTAAAAGGTATCACATTAGAAGGTTATGGATAAAATAGGAGAAAAATGTGGACCAAAACTCAAAATCATAAAAAAAAAAAAAAATGAGGCTTACTTGTCGGGTCGACTCCACGGCACATCACAACAACAACAACAACTTGTCGGGTAGACTGATGGAACCTCCAAGAATATAACTTTTAGTTACCCATGAGGTCTGGAACTGAACTCATTCCCATGTTTCAATTTTCAACCAAACAATACAAAAGTTGCTAAGGAGAACAATAATACTAGTGAGGGATACAGACAGACCTTAGAATAACCATTTCATAGAAATACCTTAAGATCCAGTAATTCCTCTACTTGGTATTTACCTACAAGAAATACGAGCCATGACACGAGTAGATATATGCACACCAATGTTCATAGCAGCATATATGTACACCTGCATAAGAATACATAATTGGATGGTTATTGTGGCATTGTTTGTAAAAGTCAAAGTATTGGAAGCCACCTAAGGCATCAATAGAGAAATGGCCAAAAATACTGTTATCCATTAAAACCAAGAAAAACTATACAGTAATTAAAAAGAATAAGATACCTATGTTGAAGCACCTCCTGGAATATTGTTGAATAAAGATTGTAAGGCAGTAGATGTAATACAATAATATTTAGTTAAAATGCAAAGTAAAGCTGTATGAATGGATGCACATTGTCTTAGTTTTTTAGTGCTTTTATAGCAGAAATACCACAACCAACAGAAATTTATTCTCTCATAGTTTAGGAAGCTAGAGCCTAAAATCAGAATGCCAGCTTTAGCAGAAGACTTTCTTTCTCTTTGTTGGCTCTGGAGAAAGGTCCTTGTCTCCTTTCAGCATCTGTAGACCCACCATTCCTTGGATATTTCTATGTGTCTTAGAATCAGTCTTCCTCTGGATCTAGGATTCTCACAGTGCAGACACCCCAGAGTCAAAGGACACATTCCACTCTTGCTCTTATTTCTTGGTTGTGGTAGGTTCCTCTGAGCTCTGCTTGCTTGTTTAATGTTTTTTATATTTCAAAAAGAGATGAACTGAAAATACAATTTAATTCTGTAGATTGTATACGGTCTTATTAACATCACGGAAGTGAGGAGTTATAACAAATAGGTTAATTATATCAGATCATGAATGATCACATCAGATCACATCATGTGGGTAATTACATTATATTATATTAGATCTCATCATTGGAGATTGCTATGTCTTAATTGAGAATACACTGAGAACCCAGGTCCAGTCAAGTTGATACAAACCCTTAATTATCACAAATGTTTATATTTATATGCATGTGTCTTAGTCACCTAGTGGTGCTTAACAAAAAAAATCACAAGTGGGTGGCTTTAAAGAACAGAAATTCATTATCTCACAGTTTGGAATGCTCAAAGTCTGAAGGTGGGAGGTCCCTCGAGGGAAGTTCTTTGTCTTTCAGCTTCTAGAAGCCAACAATCCCTGGAGTTTCTGGGTTTGTAGATGCATCTGCTTCGTGTGTTTGTCTTCATATGACATATTTGCCTTCTGTGTGTCTCTGTGTCTTTCTGCAACTTTTATAATTCAGAAATGATGTGGTTTAGAATTTACCCTATGTTATGTTTTAGAACTTAACCTATGCTATGTTTTTATACATATCATACATATTTTGTCATTAACACAACAAACACACTGTATTTACAAACAGGGTCACACCCATAGACATCCAGGACTTTAATACATTACATATTTTAGGGGGACACAATTCAATCATTAAGAATATATGTTTAAATTTCTGGATGATTATCCATCAAACTGGACTCCTGATGTGGCACTGTAGGATAAGTACTGGACTACTAACATCAAATTTGGTGGTTCAAACCCACCAGGTTCTCCTTGGAAACCCTGTACAGTGTTGCTATGAGTTGGAACCAACGCCATGCACTTCACAACAACAATTCATCAAACTGTGGGGAAGGGATTGGGATTGGATTTGTGGTTAAAGCAGTATATTAGGATGGATTAAATTTTCTTAGGTAATAAATAAAACACCAAATTAAATGCTAAATGGCTTAACAAAAGTTTATTTTCCCTTAATATAATAGTACACTGAGGGTTATTTGTTCTCTTGCATGGCTCTGTTCCATTGGCTAGTTAGCCAATGGGTTTACATTTATTTCATAGTTATGTTCCAGATGGCACAGGTGGTTTCCACGGTTACTGAAAGTGAGCTGAGAGATCACCCAGGGTTGTTTATAAGTTTTAGAAGGGTCTTATATTTTATGACACCAAGTTATGTGCAAGTATGAGTAGGAAATGTAAAAGAACACATACTTTTTGATTAAGCAATCTTACTTTCAGGAATATAACCTATAGAAAGGAAAGTACCAGTAATTTGAATATGTCTACAAATGTGTTCTTTGAAGGCAGTATAGTTTTTATATGGCAAAATACACAAATAATTTAAATGCTAATTAATAAGAAAGTGTTCAAATAAATCAAGGTACATCCATACTATATAAAATAGAATCAATTGAATTTGTATCTACTGACATTGGGTAAGCCCATTGTTTATTTTTATTAAGTAGGAGAAAAGAACGCTACATGTGATATATACCACAGAAAATAGAACCAATTGGATCTGTAGCTACTGACCTTGGGCAATCCCACTGTTTATTTCTTGTTAAATGAAAGAAAAGCAAGTTACATGAGATGTATATGTTGTTAGGTGCCATCGAGTTGGTACTAACTCATAGCGACGCTATGCACAACAGAACGAAACACTGCCCGGTCCTAGGCTAACCTCAAAATTGTTGCCACCCTTGAGCCCATTGATGCTGCCACTTTGTCAATCCATCTTGCTGGGGGTCTTCTTCTTTTTCTCTGACCCTCCACCTTACCAAACATGATATCCCTGTCCAGTGGCTGGTCCCTCCTGACAATATGTCCGAAGTATGAGAGATGAAGTCTGGCCATCCTGGCCTCCAAGGAACACTCTGGCTGTACTTCTTTCAACATAGATCTGTTTGTTCTTTGAAAGCCTGTGGTACTTTCAATATTTTACTCCAACACCATAACTCAAAAGCATCAATTCTTCTATGGTCTTCCTTATTGTTTAACTTTCACATGTATATGAGGTTATTGAAAATACCATGGCTTGGGTCAGGCATACATTAGTCCTCAAGCTGACATCTTTGTTCTGCAACAGTTCTAAAGAGGTCTTGTGCAGCAGATTTGTTTGATCTCTTGGTATTTCTTAGACATAGTATCAGGAGGGACCAGATCCTAGAGAAGGACATCATACTAAGTAAAGTGGAGGGTCAGTGAAAAACAGAAAGATTCATACATTGTTTGATTTCTTGACTGCTGTTTCCATGAATGTTGATGGTCGATACAAGAAAAATGAAGTCTTTGACAACTTCAATCTTTTCTCCATTGATAGGAATGTTGTTTATTGGTTCAGTGGTAAGGATTTTTGTTTTCTTTACATTGAGATGCAATCCATACTGAAGGCTGTGGTCTTTGATCTTCATCAGTAAATATTT
>NW_006408907.1:1662197-1670100 GCF_000296735.1 Chrysochloris asiatica
CTCCACATCATTGTCTCTGCCTCCATCTCAGGCATCATTGCTTCTCTGGGTAGGGTCCCACTCTCTGCTCTTCTCCCTTGATGGTCCCAGGGACCTCCACTCCTAGACTGCAAAGTTAATCACTCCCCTCCTTGCTACAAAACGTCTACCTTTACAATTCCAACCCTCACAATCAATCCTGATAACAATTATTCACTATTGTATCACAAGAGACCTATCTGCATTTCATTTCTTCAGCCCCACCTAGACAAATTGGATACTACTCAGTGGAGATTCTACCTTCCTTCACGCCCTCTGAATCTAGGTTCCCTCTTGAAAGCTTGTAAGCCAGTCACTTCTTGCCTTTGTAGTGACACCCCCCCATTTTTGGTAGCCAATGTCCAAGTTGCCTATCCCTGTCTACTCTGTGTATGGAGGGGGTGGGAATGATCCTTGCTGTAAGGATTTGTTCCCTCTTTTGGGCTACTACATCCATAGGTGTAGGTCAAGTTCATCAACTTGTATCAGATTACTCTTTTTTTCCTCTTCTTTCTTCTTCTGGTTGAGCTCTGATCATCCAGTCATACAATGGCTTTCTTAAAGAAAGAGTTAGAAATGGAATAGTCCGTGAGTACAATGAGAATAACATTAACTATTTCTATAAATCTGCATTACTTCTTTTTTGTATTACATTTGTAGTTTTAAATATATGAGAAAGAAAGTGCAAAATAAAACATGATTGGTACACTCATACTGTGAAATACTATACAGGCTTTTAAAATGAGGCATGAAAGAACATTTAATAATATTCACCTATGTTCAGAGTCCTGGTGTGGCGCTGTGGGCTAATGTGTCAGACTGCAAAGGTGTTTGAACTGCAAGGTCGGTGATTCAAGCTCACCAGCTGCTGCTTGGAAACCCTATACAGGGTCGCTATGGGTTGGAATCGACTCAATGACATTTAATAACAATGACAACAATGCTCAGATTGTATTGTATAAGGCAGATATGCTGCACCAGATCTCTTTAAAATGTTCAGGAGCAAAAATGTCAGTTCAAGGCACAAAATGTGCTTGACTAAAGCTGTGGTATTTTCAGTAGCTTCATATGAATGTGAAAGTTGGGCAGTGAATAAGGAAGACCGTAGAAGAATTAATGCATTTGAGTTATAGTGTTGGAGAAGAATATTAAAAGTGCCATGAACTGCTAGAAGACCAAATAAATTTATGTTGGAAGAAGTACAGCCAGAATGCTTCTTAGAAGCCAGGATGACAAGACTTCATTTTTCATACTTTGGACATATTATCAGGAGGGACCAGTCCCTAGAGAAGGACATCATACTATGTAAAGTGGAGGGTCAGTGAAAAAGAGGAAGATGGATTGGCACAATGGCAACAGCAATGGGCTGAAGCTTAACAATGATTGTAAGTGTATATGGTTGCTATGAAGTGGAACAGATTCAAGACCACCTAGCAACAACAACCATGTTGACATTGGAGTCCTGGTGTGGCATTGTAGGATAAGCAATGGATTTCTAGTCATAGATTGGCAGTTCAAAACCACTAGCCACTCCTCAGAAATCTTATACAGGGTTGCTATGAGTTGGAAGTGACTCGATGGCACTTAACAACAACAATGTACCCTGGTTTTAGAAAATAGATCAATAGATACTATATTTTCTGCAATAACACACTCACACTATAATGATGTGCATAAGGTACACAAGAAACTAACATGCAAAGGGGTTGCACAGTTTACAAAAATACATGAAATTGGAAGACATTTACACAAAATAGTGAAAGAGATTAACTCTACATGATGGTATTATGAGTGTTTTTAATTCTTAAATTTTGATTATTCCTATTTTAATGTTTTTATATAATCAATATGGATTAAATATTTAAAAATATATTTTCTGACTACTGACGAAATCTAACTTTATTAGAAAATTAGAAAAACATACAAAATGAAACTATAAAAACATTAATCTTGCTTTTATCGCCAAACTCATGCTTTCATCTCCATTATGTCACTTGTTTTATATATAGATATGTTCTTTCTAGTCTTTTTTTTCACTCCTTGATTTATTCAAACAAGAGGTCAAAGTTTTAACACATGTTTTGCTTTTATCAAGGTAGAGTTTTAACTTTATTCTAATAGTTAATATACTACCCATATACCTCTTACTGGAAAAACCTGTCATTTCTTCACTGACTTTAAATAATCCCTTTAGAAATATTGTTCCAAGTAATTATGCATACTGATGTTTTCTGGCATTTGTATTTTTTCATTAATGTATCTATTAATTTATGGTTTTTGTATTTTGTTACGCTGAGTGACAAATTACTCCAAAACTTAGTGACTTAAAAGAACCAATTTATTTTCTCATGATTCTTTAGGTTAGTAATTTGGGCAGGGCACAGAAGGGACACTTGATATCTGTTCCACAATGTCAAAGGCCTCAGCGGGGACAGCTGCAATCACAAGGGGCTTGCTGGGAAAATTTGATTCTTGCTTTTATGTTTCTAGGTTCTTCTATACAAAGCTCATACATGTGACTAGGTTGGGCTTCCAAATATTAGGGTGGTTTCAGTATTATCTGACTTCTGAAATGGTGGCTGGGTTCTTCTAAGGGAGGAAGTTGAAGCAGCCAGACCTTTAGAAAACTATATCTGGAATTGCAACTGCATGCTTTCTGAAAAATATCACAACACCAGCCCAAATTCAAGAGGAGGGAATATAACATTCCCATACAACATGAAACTGAGAGATTTCCTAACCAAAAAACTTGCTCTCCAAAAAAATGCTAATGAGTATTCTGTAGATGGAAGGAAATCTACTAGAAAATAATTAAAAATTATGCACTGAAAGAAATATTCCTAATAAAGGGAGCTGCATGGTCAATTAAAAGGGTTAGTAATAAGCTATTCATGCTTAGCAATTCTAATTGTTTAGTCCTTCATATTTTTTACAATAACAAATATATTAAAAAGCAAGTTGAAAATTATGTTATAGGGCACACAAAAATAAAGATATAATTAGTGATAACAACAACAAAAGAGAAAAGTGGAATGGTATAAGAATAGAATTTATGTCATGTTATTAAAGTTAAGTTGGTACCAGCATACCTTCTAGTTAAAAAACAAACCTGTTGCCCTTAAGTCAATTTTGATTAACAGAGTGAACTGCCCATGAGTTTTCAAAGCTGTAATCTTCATGGAAGCAGATTGGCACATATTTCTACTATGTAGTAACTGGTAGAACCTCTGACTTTTCAGTTAGCAGCTGAGCACTTGTTTTAGTTCTCTAGTGCTGCTATAACAGAAATACCAAAAGTGGATGGCTTTAACAAACAGACATTTATTCTCTTATAATTTAAGAGGCTAGAAGTAAAAATTCAGGATGCCAGCTCTAGATGAAGGCACTCTCTTTATGTAGATTTACAGTTTAGGGGCAAGGTCCTTGTCTCTTTTCAGCATCTGTGGGCTCAGCATTCCTTAGAGATCTCCATGTGCCTTGGCATCAAACTTCTCCTGGGTTAAGGAGGTTCCCAGAACAGGAACTCTGGGTCCAAAAGACACATTCATCTGCCAGCTCATTTTTCTTAGTGATTAGGAAGTCCCTCTTATCTCTAATTGTTTGTGGAGTCCCTTATATATCTCTAAAAAGATGGATTTAAGATATAACCTAATCCTGTACATTGTATCCTGCCTCAATAATATAACCACTTCAAATCCTGCCTTATGGAAGCAGCTGTGGATTAATGTGTTTGACTACAAAGTTGGTTTGAACTGCAAGGTCGGTAGTTTAAGTTCACCAGCTGTTCCTCAGAAACCCTATACAGGGTTGCTATGGGTTAGAACTGACTCGACAGCAATAAACAACAGCAACAAAAGGATAGAATACTCCCTAATTCATTCTATGAAGCAAACATAACCATGGCACTAAAACCAAACAAAAATATCACAATAAAAGAAAAGTACAGGACAATATATCTTATTAATATTTATACAAATACCCTAAAAAAAAATAATAACAGTGAGCGGATTCCAAAAGAGGCATATAACATGACCAAGTAGTCTTTATTACAGAAATTCAGGCATAGTTCAAAATTAGAAGATAAATCAGTGTAATACACAACACCAATAGAATAAATGAAAAAAAAATCACATGATTATATAGCTTCAGAAAAAGTGTTTGATAAATTCCAACACCTTTTCTTGATGAAAATCCTCAAGAAGATTGGAAAAGAAGGGAAATTCGTCAATATGATTCAGGGCATACAAGGGGGCTTCAAAAGTACATGGAAAAATGGAATTCAAGATAATGGAACTTTTTGAAGACAACTTATATGAAAAGCCAACAGCCATGCTATATTCAATGAAGAAAGCCTCCCCTTTGGAATTAAGAGCAAGACAAGGGTGCTCATTCTCACCCTGTATATTCAATATTGTACTAGAAATCCTAGCCAGAGTAATAAGATAAAAAAAAAAAAAAAAAAAAAAAAGAAAAAGAAAGAAAGAAAGAAAAGGTATCCATATTGGAAAAGAAGTAAAATGATCAATACTCATTGACGATCCTATATGCAGATAATCCCAAAGAGCCCAAGAGAAAACTTCTAGAGCTAATAAAGGAATTTTGCAAAATCACAGGGTCTAAAGGCAACAGACAAAAATCAGTGGTGTTTCTATACACCAGCAACAAGAAATCTGAAAGGGAAATTAAGGAAATAATTCTTTATATGGTAATATATAAGATAACAAAATACCAAGAATAAATCTAACCAGGGATGTGAAAGACTAATAAAATTAAAATAAAAACATTGCTGAAACAGATTAAAGAAGATGTAAATAAATGGATGTTGCTGTTGTTTATTGCTATTGAGTTGGTTCTGACCAATAGCAACCCTGTATAGGGTTTCCAAGGAGCAGCTGGTGAACTTCAACTGACGACCTTGCAGTTCAAACCAACTTTGTATTCCAGTGCATTAACCCACAGCACTACACTAGGACTCCATGAAATGGATAAACAGATAAAAATCCCAAAAATCTTGTTTACAGCAATGGAAAAACAAATCCTCAACTTTATATGGAATGGCAAGAGGCCTCAGTAGCTAAAGAAAATATTGAGAGGCAAACAAAATAAAAGGAGTCACACTTCCTGATTTTAAAACATATTATATAGCTATAGTTATCAAAACAGCTTGGGACTGGCATAGCAATAAACATATACACCAAGGGAATAAAATTGAAACTCCAGAAATAAACCCACACACCTATGGTCAACTGGTTTTTTACAAGGGTACTAAATCCATTTGATAAGGAAATGAATGGTGCTGGGGAAATTGGATTGCCACATACAGAAACATGAATCAGGATCCATGCATGTCTCATGCCATACATAAAAACAAATTCAAAATAGATTAGGTACCTAAATGTGCAAACTAAAACTATAGAATTCTTAGAAGAAAGTGCTAGTGTGACAGCCAAGGTGAGGCTTTCAGCAAGATGGCAGACTAGGCATGCTACACAGACACTCTACAATAAACACACAAGAAACCAAATGAAAACAGATATAAATAATAATCCTGGAACCCTAAGCTTCCGAGGAAAGGATAGAGAAGTATATTGAACATTGATTAGGAGCAGAAGCTGAACAAAAGCAGTGAGAGAGGAGACAGATGGGTGAATTATCAGTTGACCTGATGTTGTACAACCATTTTGAACTTTTGCAAGCAGTGTTCAATAGAGAGTGTCTTGCCAACACAAACACACTCCAATGGTTGGCAATGAGAACTGTGGGATCTTTCTTTATTCCCCATAGTCTCCTGGTGAACAGAAGTGTGACCAAACCCACCCTCAACCACCCAGCAACTAGTGACATCTCTTGCCCTGAACAGCCTTGGCTCTGCCCAAGGTTAGAGCTGCACTGGGTGCACCTCCCCTCATAACTGAATTCTACTGCATCATACTAGCAGAACGTACAGTGCCAGGTCCTTGCTACCCCTGGGAGACCAAGAATTCCTTCCATAAGCAGCCACTCTCCCATCCAACTGCCCTCTGGGTCTTCAAGAGCTCCTTCTAGTAACAAGCACTCTGCCTTCAGCCATATTCTGAGTCAGCACAAATTACTTCTGGATCAGGTTCCCTGACCCCAGACACCTTGCCCAGAAGGAACTCCATCTAAGACTGGGCATGCTACCTCCTCATCCAATCCCTACACTCAGTGAGCTCCTTGGCTGGCAGAGGGTACCAGCTCATACCAAATGCCCTGCCCCCCATAGTTTTGCCTCACTAGGTACTCCCCCTGCCTCACTCTTCTTTTTGTTTTTCCTTTTCTCTTCTTTACTTTCCTTTGTTTTTAATCTTTCTTTTCTCTGCTTTTCTTTTTTCTTATTTGTTTCATGGTTTCTCTCTTTTTAAAAACCCTTCTCTTCATCTTTCTATTTTCCTTTCCCCCTCCCTAAATTCTTTTTTCTTGTTGTTGTTTGCTTCTCCCCCACTTGTTTTTCTTTATTATTTTCTTTTTTGATTTAGTGTTTTTTTTGTTGTTGTTGTTTATATCATTGTTTTCTTGTCCTACCCAAGGGGATATTGCAATAGTGTCTACATGACTCAGCCACACCTGCAACTCCTGCAGCTACACCTACTAGGCAAGAGGCACTAATTGGCTCCTATGTTGATATGCTGTCAATAGACAGCAATTAATACCACCAACTCTCCAGTGTGCTAAATGAACAGTTAACAGAGAACTGCCCACATAGTCACATTCTCTGTCACTTCTACCAGGAGACAGCAGGTGATGAATGTCTATGAACACACCAACATATAATCGTCAATTAAAAACAAATACAAGAGTGACACGGCGCTTCCCTGACCAGGCAACCCACGTAGGGAAGTCTCCGGGGAAAAGGGGCAGAACCGCACATACGCAAACTCTGTCTAGCAGACAGACAGCCTTTGAACAAACATAAGATCTTATATTTCAACAGTCTGAGTTCGTTTTTTTAAAAGATCAAATTGCTGATGAAGTACAGGCATTTTAAGCTTTTGCCTGCCTGCACGCGGCTCCCGCTTCCACGCCTGCGCCGGCAAGTGCCTCTGGAATGCAGACACTGGAATGCAGGGCTAGAACAACTTCACTTAGGAGGCTGCATTTCCAGAGAAAAGGATAACAAAGCTGAACAAACAGAGAGGGATATCGGCATGGATATCAGGAAAATTGGGGTACCCACGGTGCAGAGAGACTGAGAGAGGCATTCTTTACGTCATTAAATACGGACACTGCCTCCCTCCAGCCATTACCCCAGCCCTCTACAGCCCCAGCCTAGACCAGCCCTCTGCCAAGCCACCGAGGCTCAGGAACGCCCAAGGCACAAGCCTGCCCACTGAGGTCAAGGCCCTCCCAAGGCCCAGACACTCCCACTGAGGCCAAGGCCTGCCCTGAGGCCCAACCTGCCCACAGACTGGTCACAAAGGCCCAGGACCAACCAAGGCCTAAATCACATACCCGCCGCAGCTGAGGTCCAGGGCCTCCAAGGCCCAACCCTCCTGCAGCCTGGTCGCTGATGTCCAGGCCCCCACAGGCCCAACCCACCTGCCCGAGGCCCAACCCTCCTACAGCCCAGTCGCTGATGCCCAGGGTCCCAGAGGCCCAAACTGCCCACCCTAGGCTCAACCCGCCCGCCCAAGGCCCAAATGGCCTGCCGCGGAGGCTCAGGCCCAACTGAGGCTCAAAAAAGTTACTCTGAGTTAAGCAATAAGAAGCGTGAAAAGGGAAGGCCACATCCTGACTACATATTCCTGGAGGTAATCAGAAAACATAAAAAATTACCAAAACACATACTTAATTAATTATTTAGGGCCACAGATAAACATTAAACATGCCCAAGAAGCAAAAACAGATGATCATATCGGCACATGTC
>NW_006408907.1:1670200-1688234 GCF_000296735.1 Chrysochloris asiatica
ATGGGGGAAGGATTGCATGGAGGGGATTATAACCATGGCAATGAGATGATATACGATAGAATGAATGTAAGACTGATGTTCTCCCATGTAAACTATCACATAATTCACAATAAAACATTAAAAAAAACAAAAAACAAATACAAAACCATCACAATGTCTCAGAGAAAACAGACAAGTTCAGTTTGCACACAAAAACTAGACAGTGTGGCTCAACAAGTGACCAAAATACTGAGCCAGAAGACCTTTCTGAGGAAGAAATGACATTGGAACTCTCTGATAAGGAATTCAAAAGAATGATATTTAGGAATCTTCAACATTTTGAGAGAAAGACTAAGAAAGGTATTGACAAAATCAAGGAATACAACCAAAATTTAGGATAATTCAGAAAAACACTATAAGAACAAATTGATAAAATAAATGAAAGATTAAAAACCAGACAAAAGCAGCAAACAAAAACAAATCTAGAAAATTAATAGTAAGATTTCAGAAATTGATAATACACTGAAAGTGTAAAGGATTAGAAGTGAATCAATGGAAGATCAAATTAGTTAGCTTGAAAACAAATCTCTCAATACTAATACACTAGAGGAACAATCACAAAAAATAATTTAAAAATTCAAAGCCTAAGAATTATGGTGGATACCATCAAGAAGCATAACTTGTGGGTGGTTGAAATTCCACTTCTAACTTCATGAAAGATGAGAAAATATGCATTTAATGAGCTGAATGAATCCCAAACAGGACAGACCTCAAAAGAAAATAACTTTATGTGTGATCAGAAATACAGAATAGGAAGAGAAAAAAAAGAAAGAAAAAGAAAAAGAGAGAGAGAGAAAGAAGAAGAAAAAAAATGTCAAACATTATTTTTTGGAAGAAACTTCCCTATTATCTTGAGAGACAAGATTCAAGAAGCTCCATGCACCCCAAAAGAAAAGTACCAAGACACATCATGATAAAACTTTCTAAAACCAAAGAAAAGACAAGGAAAGAATCCTGAGAACAGCTTGAGAGAAATGAAAAGTTACCTACAAAGGAGAACTTATAAGACTAAGCTCTAATTTGTCTTCAGAAACCATGAAAGCAAGAAGGCAATGGAATGACATATCTAAAACTGTGAAAGAAAGAAAAAAACCCAAAAATGCTATGGAAGCAATAGCTCAAAAGAGTGAACAAATCTTCACAGCGTGGATCATTCCCTGCAGGAAGCGGCTTGGCTTCTGCTGTTTGACACAGTCCCAGCAGAAGGAGAAACATCATGCAAAGCAGATAATTCTCAGAAGCTGGCTTCTATCTTCTCTCTAGGATAACTCTGAATTCACTTGTAAAAATATATAATATTGCCATATTCACAGCTTTTGCTATGAGCTCTGCAAACCTTAGGAAAAAAACCAGTCTAGCAACAATTGTTTCAGCTTCAGTGGATTGAATTCAAAGGGAATTGTATGAGCCACTCCCATTCACAGAATACCTAAGTACAAATTAACTGCATTTATGAGATCACAAAAGCAGATAACAAACTAAAGTAAAGCTGACCGACCCCTATAGACCTCGCCACAATCAATTACCAGCCAGAATCCACAAAACCCCACTATTACATACAGGCACCTACGTAAATAGGCAGAGAATAGTGAACATAAGTGAAAGGTGGTCTAAACTTAATAATCTACACTTCCTGCAGCAATTAGCCAGGTTGGGCCTTATGCCTCACAGCTTCAAAAGAAAAATACATAGGAACATTGTGGTTAAGTAATTTAATGAATGCTTTAGAAAAACAAAATAATTAAGTAGATATTAGTAATACTTTTACTATGAAAATAGTAGTGTAGTATGTAGGATAGAAGATTGATAATCACCTAGTAGAAACAATAAAGTAGTGTAGGCATTGATGATTAATAGAAACTTATATTACTAAGAAGATGTAATCAGGGGTCTGATAAGTAGAAATGATTTGTGTAAGGTTTAACTTGATCTTTTAGTGAGAATAAGAAGAAACAATTTATCACTTATGTAGGAGAGGAGATGATGTCAAAAGGAAAATGTTCAATGGTTGAAAAATGAACAGAATATGGAAAGGTCAGTTTAGACATCACAGAAATACTTTTGTTAAGGTTGTCTAATCACAGAGTGAAGGAATGTTATGATTAAAACTGTGTAATAATTCAAGGGAGAATCAAAGTATCAAATCATTATGTACTGTGTAATTTTAAGCATAAAAATAAAGACTTGCTGAGCCTCGGCAGAGAAAGAGAGAAGGGGAAAGAGAGAAGAGAAGAAAAGAGAGAGAGCTCCATCAGCCAACTAAGCGGAGACTCCTCGATTGCTTTCATTTTTGCCGTCCCTGCGTCTCCTCTCGTGTCCCGTGACCCTGCGAGAGCTGGACTCCTGCAATTCCCACCTCCACCGCACACGGAGAGGACAGGGATGGGCAACTTGGACATTGGCTACCCAGAATGAGGGGGCAAGAAGTGACTGGCTTACAAGCTTTCAAGAGGGAACCTAGATTCAGAGGGTATGGAGGAAGGTAGAATTTCCACTGAGCAGTATCCATTCTGCCTAGTCAGGGCTGATAAAAGGAGATGCAGATAGGTCCCTTGCGATACAATAGTGAATAATTGTTATCAGGACTGATTGTAAAGGCTGGAAATGTAAAGGTGGACATTTTGGGGCAAAGGGAGGGGAGTGATTAACCTTACAGTCTAGGAACAGAGGTCCCTGGGGGCATCAAAGGAGAAGAGCAGAGAATGGAACACTACCCAGAGAAGCAGTGATGCCAGGGATGGAGGCAGAGACGATGACGGGGGAGATGGAGCGGCTAGAGACTTTGGACCTGGAGAGAGAGAGGGGCGGTGTACAGATGACAGGGGGGCAGCCTTGCGGGGTATACCCTTTGGTTGATCGATGATACAGGGAAGGGATTGTAACCATGGCAAGGAAATGATATACGATGGGATCAATGTGAAGTTGATGTCCTCCCATGTAAACTACCACATAATTCACAATAAAGCATTAAAAAACAAAAACAAAAACAAAACTCATCTTACCACACCAAAAAAAAAAAAAAAAAAAAAAAATAATATACCCAGCGAAATTGTCCCTCAAATATGATGGTGAAATTAGGACATTTCCAGAAAAACAGAAATTAAAGGAATTTGTAAAAACCAGACCTTACAAGAAACACTAAAGGGAGTTCTGAAAGAGAACCAAAAACAGTAGACAACAACCTGAAACTAACATACATGACAACACCACAACCAAGATATAGAAGTATATAAGTAAAACAAATCTATAAGATTGAAAATAGGGAATCCGATAAATCAATTTGTAACAAAGACAATTCCAAAGTAAAAAGAGGGAATAATATAGTTATAGAACTTCCAAATGGAGAGGAAGTCAAGATTTCAAGATAGAATAGACTGCTTTAACTTGGGAAGAAATTAATACACAAGTTACTTGGGTTAAGAGGAAGGCAATATACAATTGCATAGACATGCAGGCTGAACAGGGGTGGGAGGGAAAGTAGGTACATGGGTGCTTACATTTGCCGCAAATATGTACATGAATGTTGAGCATATAGAGGACAAAGTTATGCAGACTTCTTAGATATAACCAAACACTTTGAGGAAATGAGTTGCTGGGCCTGGGGGCTCTGGACCATAATCTTAAGGGACACCAAGGCCAACCGGCATAACATACATAGTCTACAAAGACAATGTTCTACATCCCACTTTGGTGAGGTGCAACTATTGGTTCCTCCTTGACTGGAGGAAAGAAGAATGATGAAAATCAAAGACACATGGAAACAATTAGTCCAGAGGATTAATGGACCACATGAACATCAGTCTTCATGACTCTGAAACCAGAAAAAACTAGATGGTGTCCAGCTTTTGCTACCAACTGTTCTGAAAGGGATTACATTAGAAAGTTCTGAATAGAGTTGGAGAAAATGTGGAACAAAACTCAAAATCATTAAAGAGACCAGGCTTACTGGTCAGATGGAGACTGGTGCAACACCTGAGACTACAGCCCTTAGTCATCCTTGAGGTCTGGAAACAAACTTGGCTCAATTTTCAGCCAAACACAAGACAGGTCTATAAGGGGAGCAACAAAAATAGTGAGGTATGCACATCTTAGAATAATCAAACATTTGAAATAAAAAGGGCAGTATTTACCCAAGGACAAAATTCAGAAGGGTTAGGAAAGAAGAAGAAATGGAAATAGGAAACACAGGGAGGATGTGGGATAAGTGATATAACTTTAAGGGGACTGTAATCATTGAGGTGAAATGAAGTGTGTATGATTTTTTAATGTAAAATTGGTTGTCTGCACTGTAACCATTCACCCAATTCACAACAAAAAGAACGAGAGAGAGAGAGAGAGAGAGAGAGAGAGAGAGAGAGAGAGGGAGGGAGGGAGGGAGGGAGGGAGGGAGGGAGGAAGGAAGGAAGGAAGGAAGGAAGGAAGGAAGGAAGGAAGGAAGGATGGAAGAAAGGAAGAAAAGATTACAGCCAAGAAAACCTTATGGAGCAGTTTTACTCTGTAAAACATGGGACCACCATGAGTCAGAATCTACTCCATGGTAACTTTTTATATTGCTGAGAGCTTAAAGCGGAAGCCCATACTTCTAGATTTATGTAGTCTAAGAATTGCAGCTCTGTGTGAGAACCCACATGCCAAGATGGGAGGACCTGAATTTCCTCACATTGCAGGAACTACGTAACTCTTACTTTGCCAAACAAAATAATTGGTGGGAGCCCAGCAACCCACTTGCTCAGCACTCTCATTTTACCAAAAAGGATACTAGAAGGTAGTGATTAACAACAACAACAACAACAAAATTCAAGGGCAGTACCCTTGGGCCTAGATTTTAGCAACAGATTATCTAAAATACTAAACAAAAGCACAAATAGCAAACGATCTTTAAGAGCTCTCCAATTTTCAGCCAAGTTGAAAATAACTGGTCTAGGAGGCTAGAAAAGTTCTCACCTATGGCAAAGGTGAGGTACCCTGATGGGGAGGGGATTAAGAGGGCAGCCAAGGCTGAGCAAGTGGGGAAACCAGAAACTTGGGTTTGGAAGTTGAGAACATATGGTAGCAAACAGAATGGAACCAGGGAACATTCCCCTAATTCAGCTATAGAGGAGAAGTAGCTACTTGAAGAGCCAGGGCAGAAGGGCAAACAGTTTCCACCCCCAGCTAAAAGAGCAGATATGCTCAGAGTGGCTCAGCCAGCTGGGGAGCTAATGGGGCTAAGACTTTCCAGACTTAGTTTGTGCCCTGTTGCCTATTATCACATGCTGTGTTTTGTGGCTCATGCTTGGTAAGGTGGAGAGTCGGCGAACAACAGGAAGACTTCCACAGAGATGGATTGACACAGTGGTAAGCAGCAATGGGTTCCAACATTAACAATTGTGAGGATGGTGCAGAACCGAGCAGCATTTTGTTCTATTGTACATAGGGTCTCTATGAGTTGAAACTGGTTGGATGGACCTAATAACAACGTGTAGTTTATCTAAACCCTATCATTTCATACCAAAAATCAGTCCATGGTGGGACTTGGAGTGGTTTATGGGAACATCATGCAAGGTGAGGATGCCTCAGGGGCCCCTCTGGTCCAAGTATCTTGACTTTGCCAGGCCTCCCTCTAAATACCCTCTTATGATAGTGTTTGGGGCTAGGTGGGTACAATACACAGTGTTCTCTAGAGGAATGCATGATATTCTTTAAAGGAATTTCCCAGTGTTCCTCCTAGCAAGATATGAGAAGTAGTTGTAACTTTCTGAAAAACAACAGATAGGTTTGTTGAAACCAAAGACAGGCCATAAACCATTAATCACCAGAAATAGCATGAACCTGGGTTAGAGGGAACATTTTTGTTAAGTGCTGATGAGTAAATTCCCACTCATAGCTACCTTGTATAGGGTTTCAGAGGAGCATTTGGTGGGTTTGAATCGCCGACCACGTGGTTAGCAGTCTTGTACTTACCCTATATAAAAAGCATTCCCCTGGGTGGAGATTGAAAATTGAAATAAGACATGCTAAGAGCCACAGCTTCAGAATCCCTTATTCCACGTGCTTAACTTGAACTCATATGAAATTGTTTGTATAACAGGATTCTGATGTAATTCTCACCTTAGAAAAGATACTTGAAAAACCCTTGGATGCAGACAGAATTTGAGGGAATTTTCCGGTTGGTCTCAGCTCATGAGAGCTCTTGTAATAAGGCCTTGCCGTCTGTCACGCCTATGGACCCATTGTTTCTGGCCAGTAACAGGGAGGGCTTGAAAGAGAGCCCCCAGCAAAGGAGGCTTGGAAATGGAAATTAGTTGGAGTTGATACAGTAAGGGCCCCGTAGAGGGAAGTCACAGAGAGAAGCAAGGGATAGATCAGGCCACATGCACATGTCTGGGTTCAGAGGGATTCTGTTTTCTACTCTTTTTTTTTCAAAGCTTCAAAATCAGTTTGTTTCTCTTGCCGAGAGTAAATTTTCAACCACAATGGTACTTGCAGTTCCAGTTCCTTCAAACGTAGGAACACAGTGCCCTTGATTACTCTGAGGACTATTCCGAAAGCGGGTTGAAAATACTAATACAAGGCTTTCAGCTGGCCATCTCACGATTGACCACAAGAGGGAGCTAGAGTACCACGACGGAAATAACAACAGGCCTTAGCGTAGTGGTTGTGAATGGGGCTGTGAACCTTAAGGTCAGCAGTTCGAAACTACCAGCTATTCCGAGGGAGAAAGAGGAGGCTTTCTGCTCCCGTAAAGATTTACAGCCTGGGAAACCCTGTACAGGGTCACTATGAGTCGGAACCGACTTCACGGCACACAACAACAACAACAACAACCTTTAAGGAGCCCTGGTGGCGCTGTAGGATAAGCACTGGATTGCTAACTGCGAGGTAGGCTGTTCAAATCCACCAGTTGCTCCACAGGAGAAGGATAAGGTTTTCTGGTTCACTAAAAGAGCTTTGGTAGCATAGTGGTTACAAATCAGGCTGCGAACCTTTAAGGTCAGCAGTTCGAAACTGCTCCGTGGGAGGAAGATGAGGCTTTCTGCTTGCCTAAAGATTTACAGCCTCAGAAACCCTGTACAGGGTCGCTATGGGTCGGAACCGACTCGACGGCACTTAACAACAACAACAATAACAAAGATTTATAGCTTTAGAAACCATATATAATAGGTCCTTATGAGGCGGAACCTGTAACTGGCTGTGATCAATTAGTTGCATTCAGACCAGCACACTCCAAGGCACTGGGTTGGTTGGGTTAACTACCTTTGCTGTTGGTTGCCATGGAGTCCATATAAATTATCTAGTAAAAAATATGCTTAAAGCCACATTTATAAGAATGTTCTTGAATTACAAGGACATGGTAGAACTTTTTCAAGTTGCTGCAGGTTGCAACTGTCCTAATTCAGTTTAATCAGCAGGTACTAGTGTGGCGCTGTGGGTTAATGCCCTGGACTGCAAAGTCAGTTTGAACCTCTATGTCGGCGGTTCAAGCTCACCAGCCGCTCCTTGAAAACCCTATACAGGGCCGTTATGAGTTGGAACCGACTTGATGGCACTTAACAACAACTGTTAAAATACCTAAAATCCAGATATATACTCTTTAAACAAGAAAACCAAAAAAAGACCAAAGCAACCCACATTTACCCAGCTGGAGAAAATCATGGCCAAATTTAGACCCTTTAAGACTCTATTTCTGTGTTGCTGTTTGCCACGAGTAGGTCCTGACTCATAGCAATCCTGTATAGGGGTTGTACTGCTGTAAATCTTTACTGGCGTAGAGAGCGTGTAAACCTTTATGGTACCAGGACTTTCTTTATGACTCAGAAAGCCTAATACTCTATGAGCAAGAGGTCAAGGACTCCAATAAAGAGGGGTTTCTTTTTGCACACCTGCAAGTTCTCTGCGTGGTGCAGGACTATCTGTTTTGGAGCTGATAGCCAAAAATAAATAAATAAATAAAGTTCTCGGATTTTCTGATTTAGAATTTTTTTTTACACTTTTTATTGTGAATTGAGTGAAGGTTTACAGAGCAGATCATCAGTTTTACATTGAACATAGTCTCCTGGTTCCACCAGTCTCTATCTGACTAGTAAGCGTGGTCTTTTTGTGTGGTTTTGAGTTTTGTTACACACTTTCTCCTATGCTATCCAGGGCTTTCTAATGTGACCCTTTTCAGAACAATTGATAGTTCTTCTGGTCTCAACGTTGTGAAGACTGAAGATCACATGGTTCATTACTCCATTGGATTAAATGTGTCTTCAATTTTTATCACTCTTCTTTCCTCTGACAGGGAGAAACCAACAGTTGCACACCTCAGATGGCAAACTTTCTCAACTTTGCATTTTTAGAATAGTAATTACCTAGGACAGAAATGTCTTTTTTTAGTTTTTATTGTAAAGTTTAAAAGACCTTTAATTTAAATTACTTGTTATAAGTCTCTGTAAATGCAGAATTCTAAGATTTAAAAGATAAGCTTGTGACACTTTTGAAAAAAAGAATTTTGGCATCTTCAATTTTATACCTTTATGTTTACATTTAAATTTTTAAATGTTAAGGACATACTGATGGGAAGAGGAGATAATTTCCTCTGAAAGGAGTGAGGTATAGAGGAAGTAATCGTCTTAAAAAAAAGAATCTGAAGATCTGTGGTTAAATCTCAACCTTTTGCCTTGACCTTTGCAAATGAGAATCTCTTCATGCCTGAGTCCGCATCACAGTATGTTGATAAAGATATCATTTAGTTGTACCTCATGGTGGTTGCCCATATTAAATGAGGTAACATGTCAAACAAAACAAGACATTCTAATCTTTAGAAATAAGGAGATGATTAAATAGTGACTCCCAATATCAAATGAAAATCTAAGCTGGGTTCCTAAGTGACGACGCACATCCACTCCTCAATGTGAGAATCACAGAATGTGAATGCTTCTTGTCTGTCTCCTGTCTCTACATGGGATCTGGACACCATACAGGAAAGCTCTGAGATCAAGGTGGAAACAAACATTTCCCAGACTTCCTGGATTTAGAGTTCCATAGCTGCCAGTGGAAAAAGGGTCAGCAGAGCCCTCAATTACACCACAGGAGAGATGAAGGAGTATGTAGAGAGCCTTTAAAGTGAAGGTTCTGTGGGACAAGCCTCTGACCCAATCTTAAAAAGGTTACTACTGCCAGTTGTCCCCTTGAAATACGTTGCCATAGTTCTCACCAGACTAGCCTGACTTCTATTTCTATGGTTGTCCAGAGAAGATAGGAAATTTGCTTTTGTAGCAGACATAGGCTCTTGGGAACTAAATATCAATACATTTAAGTGTGTGAGCTTTCACTTCTAAACACAACAGCTATGCTTTGTCAAATAACCCAGCAGAGGGTTGCAGATGGGCACTAGAATTCTAGAGCCAGTATCCTAGAAAAATGGCCTTTGAATGGCTCACAGAATAACCACAAAGCTTAGGTCACAGGTCTATTTCATCTTCATGCAGCAAGAGAGTTCTCTCCCTGGATCTTAGACATCAATGCCCCTATCACAGGGGGCACAGATAGGTCCAGGTACCCATCCCCACTGCTTGGAAACCAACCTAAGACTAGCTAACAATGGATGCAATCATGGTGGGTTTGAACCTCTAACCTTGCAGTTAGCAGCCCAATGCTTAACACACAAAACCACCAGGCCTTCTTTGAACTGCCACAGACAAAGTTTAAAAAAAAAAAAAAAAAAAAAAAAGCCAGAAAGGGCATCTAACTGCCCAAATGATTGCTTGAAAAATGCTGAGCATATTTATAGCTTTTGGTTTTCTAACTCAAGGTCTTTGCACATTTCATTATAATATTTGACTTTGTCTTCTGGAACTAACCTTTGAAAAATTCTATTCAGCTCTTTTACTTCCTCTTTTCTTCCAATTGCTTTAGTATCTATATGCTGGAGAGCAAGTTTCAAAGTCTCTTCTGATATCCATATTGCTCTTTTCTTCCTTTCCTGTGTTTTTAATGGCTGTTTGCTTTCTTCCTATATAATGTTCTTAATGTCATCCCACAACTCTTCTGGTCTTCGGTCATTAGTGTGTAATGTATCAAATCTGTTCTTAAGAAAGCCTCTAAATTCAAGTGGGATATGTTCAAAGTCATATTTTGGCTCTTGTGGACTTGTTTTAATTTTCTTCAGCTTCAGCCTGAACTTACATATCATCAATTGACTGTCTGGTCCACAGTTGGCCCCTAGCCTTGCTTTGGCTAATGCTACTGAGCTTTTCCACCATCTCTTCCCTGTGTATTCCATCTGGTGAGGTCCCTGTGCATAGTCACCTTTTATATTGTATAAAAAAGGTATTTGCAATGAAGTCATTGGTCTTGCAAAATTCTATCATGCGATCTTCAGCATCATTTCTATCACCAAGGCCATATTTTCTAGCTACTGATTCTTCCTCTTTGTTTCTAACCTTTGCATTCCAATCACTAGTAATTATTAATATATCTTGATTGCATGTTTGATCAATTTTATACTGAAGAAGTCAGCAGAATTCTTCAGTTTCCTCATCACTGGCTTCAGTGGTTGGTTTGCAAATTTGAATAGATGCTATGCCATTCCTCTTCAATTTGTTGTTCCCATAATATCAAACCATGATCTTCAGATTAAAAATGGTCAATACGATGACATTTCAGCACACTAATGCCCAGGATATCAATCTTTATGCATTCCATTTCATTTCTGACAACTTTCAGTTGTACATTCCATGTTCCGATAATTGATGGATGTTTGCACCCGTTTCTTCTCATTTTGAATTATTCCCATCAGCAAATAAAGGTACTGTAAGCTTTATTACATACTCAACATCATGGTCAACATTATTTTGAGGAGGTAAGTGTACTTTGAGTGCCTTCCAACCTGAAAGGCTCATCTTCTGGCACTATATCTGACAATATCCTGCTGCTATTCATAAGGTTTTCAGTGGTTAACCATTCAGAAGTAATGTGCCTCTCCTTCTTCGTAGTCTGTTTCAGTCTGAAAGCTTCCCTGAAACCTGTCTACCTGGGTGGCCTTCCGGTATTGAAAATACTGGTGGTATAGCATACAGCATCACAGAAACATGCAACCCTCCATAGTATGACAAACTGACAGACAAAAGATAATTTTTGTTTTAGAGCATAAATATTTATTATGGTTATATTCTCTTGTTCAAATGACATTTTAATCATGATACAGTGTTCTTCTTTGCCTTTTATCCTAGTTTTTTTTTTTTTTTTTTTTACCATATAGTCCATTTTATTAGAAATTAGTATTGTTACCACTCATCTGTCAGTTTGTTGTATTGTGGTGACTTCTGTGTTACTATGATTTTGTAAGCTATGCCACCGGTATTTTTAATAACAGCAGTGTCATCTGTGGTGGGCAGGTTTCAGTGGAGCTTTCAGGCTATGAAGAAGGATAGATGAACTACTTCTGATTATTTAGTCACTAAAAACCTTATGACTAGCAGTGGAATGCTGTCAGCACCAGAATATTGAATATTGAAATATGATGAAGAGCACCAGAATATTGTCAGGTATCATGCTGGAAAATGAACCTCTTAGGTTGGAAGGTACTTAAAATATGACTGGGGAAGAGCTGGATCCTCAAAGTACAGTTGATTGTGGTGACATGAATGGAGTAAAGTTAATATCAGATGGATCTTGGCTGAAAGCAGATAATACCAAAAAGATGTTTACCTGTGTTTTATTGACTATGCAAAGGCTTTCAACTATGTGGCCCATGACAAGCTATGGATAACATTGCAAAGAATGGATATTCCAGAATACTTAATTGTGCTCTTGAGGAACCTGTACATAGACCAAGAGGCAGTTGTTCAAACAGAACAAGATGATAGTAAATAGTTTAAAATCACCAAAGTTATTTTCCAGGGTTGCATCCTTTCACTATACTTATTCAAACTCTATGCTGAGCAAATAATCCAAGAAGCTGGATTATATGAAGAACATGACATCAGGATTGGAGGAAGACTCATTAACAACTTGTAATATGCAGATGATACAACCTTGCTTACTGAAAGTGAAGAGGACTTAAAATACTTATTGATGAAGATCAAAGACCACAGCCTTCAGTATGGATTGCATCTCAGTGTAAAGAAAACGAAAATCCTCACAACTAGAAAACTGGCAAGATGGCGAACTAGGCAGACACACTACATGAACCCTCTTTGTTGTTGTTAAGTACCTTCAAGTCGGTTCCGACCCATAGCGACCCTGTATTATAGGGTTTCCAAGGAGCAACTGGTGAGCTTGAACCACCAATCTTGTGGTTCAAATTAACTTTGCAGTTTAATGCATTAACCCACAGTGCAACAACAAAGATTTGTTGTTGTTGTTAAGTGCCATCGAGTCGATTCCAACTCAAAGTGACCCTGTATAGGGTTTCTGAGGAGCAGCTGGTGAGCTTGAACCACCGACCTTGCAGTTCAAATGGCTTTGCAGCCTGGCACATTAATCCACAGCGCCACACCAGGACTCCACAACAGATGGTAGAGACCAAATGAAGCAAGCATAGATAAAACTCCTGGAACCCAGAACTTCAGAGGAACTATTAGAGAAGTGGATTGAGTGCTTGCTTGGAGAACAAGCTGAGCAGGGATGGTAAGAGAGGGAGACTGGCTGGTGAACAGCAGGCCAGATGTGGCACGACAATCTGGAACTATAAAGACCATCAAAGAAAAAAATAGGAGCAAACTTGTTGTTTAGTGCTGTCTAGTCGGTTTCCATTCCAAGGAGTGGTGGGTGATTTTGAACCACTGACCTTGCAGTAGAAACCAACCTTGCAGTCCAGTGCTTGCCCTAACACACCATACCAGGACTCCAGGAGCAAACTATAGGGGCTCCAGTTTATGCTATTAAGTGCTGTCAAGTCAGTTCTGACTCATAGCGATTCTGTGTAGCATTTCCAATGAGCAGCTAGAGAGCTTGAACCGCCGACCTTGAGGTTCAAACAGACCTTGCAGTCCAATGCATTAACCTACAGAGCCACACCAGGACTCCAATTTATAGCATATATCAAACATAAACAAAAAATAGACAAACAGCAAAAGACAAACTAGACAACTGCTGTTGTTGTTAGGTGCCATCGAGTCGGTACCGACTCATAGTGACCCTAAGCACAGCAGTACAAAACACTGCCTGATCCTGGGCCAACCTCACTATTGTTTGTTATGTGCCGTGGAGTCGGTTCCAACTCATAACGACCCTGTACAGGGTTTCCGAGGCTGGAAATCTTTACAGGAGCAGCAGAAAGCCTCATCTTTCTCCCAAGGAACAGCTGGTAGTTTTGAACTGCTGACCTTGAGGTTCGCAGCCCGATTCGTAACCACTACGCTACCAGAGCTCACTATTGTTAGGTGCCATCAAATCATTTTTGACTGATAGCAACCCTGTGCACAACAGAAGTAAACACTGCCTGGTTCTGTGCCATCCTCACAATTGTTACATTTGAACCTATTGTTGTAGTCACTGTGTCAATTCATGTCGCTGGGGGTCTTCCTCTTTTTTGCTGACCTTCCACTTTGGTAAGCATGATGTCCTTCTCCAGGGAATGGTCCCTCCTGACAACATGTCCAAAGTATGAGAAATAAAATTTCACCATCCTGACTTCTAAGGAACATTCTAGCTGCACTTCTTTCAACACAGATTTGTTCATTTTTCTGACAGTCCATGGTACTTTCATTATTCTTTACCAACACCATAATTAAAATGTTTTGATTTTTCCATGGTCTTCCTTATTCATTGTCCAACTTCTACATGCATCTGAGGTGACTGAAAATACCATGGCTTGGGTCAGGTATACCTTAGTCCACAAATTGATATCTTTGCTCTTGAATGGCTTAAAGAGGTATTGTGCAGCAGATCTGCCTAATGCAATAAATTGTATGATTTTTTAAAATTATGTATCGTTTTATTTTTAAATTTTTTGTTTTCGTAGAATACATTTTCACATTAGAGATGCTCAAAGTAGGAAAATAGCAGTTTGTTACTTTTCAGTTTTATATTTGTAGGCAGATTATTTAAGGACATTTGAAGGATATGTCTCAGTTTGCAATCTATATTTTAATACATCTACAAGGAATGGAACTTCTCTATATTCAAACATTCTCCAAGCTTTACCTCCTAAAATTCAGAAATTAATGAGACATTTCTTCATTTTAAAGTTTCACTAGGATATGTAACCATCAACAGAAAAGCATGAAAAAAACAGAGGACATTTCCAAAAGACAGTTATAATTTTCTGCAAAATCTTTACTTTTGAGTTAACAGACATTCTCATTGCCACCATTCCTAGAACAAATATTGAAAAGGTATGGTCGTAATATGCTGATATTAACAAATTGAATTCCCATTAAGAGATTGATAAATTAAAAGGTACATGCTCATACATTGTTTTGTCATGCTGTGAGTCTTCTAAAAAGTTAGGAGACCATCCCATTATCTCACAAGAATATGGAAGGCAGTCTCATTATTCTGTGAATATTAATTCCTCTCAAACCTTTTCCTCCAAGATTAAATTGTGAAAAGAATCAAGTGATTAGACGAGGGTTGTACCACCAATGGACATCTGTTATTTCTTCCCTACTGATAGTTGAACGGGGTGACCGAGCTGAGGCAGAGAGGTGTACAATCATTTTTTAAGGGACTATGTCAAGTCCCTTAAAAGGAGCTCTGGTAGCGTAGTGGTTACGAATCGGGCTGCGAACCTTAAGGTCAGCGGTTCGAAACTACCAGCTGCTCCGCGGGAGAAAGATGAGGCTTTCTACTCCCGTAAAGATTTACACCCTCGGAAACCCTGTACAGGGTCGCTATGGGTCGGAACCGACTCGACGGCACTTAACAACAACAACAATGTCAAGTCAGAGCTTCCACAGCATGGCCACAGCTTTTCAGATGCCTACATCATGATAGTTGAAATAGCACAAACCAGCAGAGGTTAGAGCCAAGAGTGCCAGGAGGCCAGCCTTGGCAGCTTTCTTGTGTGCATCCTCATGGACATAGTAACAACCTGCCCCATGCCCCAGTGACAATGGAGAGTGAGAACTGCAGCTAGAGAGTAATCCATCGCAGAGCAAGGATTCAAATAAGCAGTGGGAAGAAGGCTCAGGGGCAAAACACTGACAACTCTCTCACCAATCCAGTGGAGAGATGCAACCTTGGAACCAGAACAGTGGCTGGGGGACAGGTGAATGTGCTGCACTCCTAGAGTAGACCGGTCCTGGAGAAATGCTGAGGCAAGAGCAGGTCTGATCACTGGAGTTTGGAGGAACAGAGCTCGGTCACCTTGAGCACCGGAGACAACACTCAACCTCCAGACCATCACCATGTCTGTCCTTAGGGCTCCGATTGTTTGATTTCTTGACGGCTGTTGGTATAAGTATATACTGTGGATCCAAGCAAAATGAAGTCTTTGACAGCTTCAACCTTTTCTCCAGTTATTACTGATGTTATTTATTAGTCCTTTTATAAAGACTTTATATTGAGGTGCAATCCATACTGAAGGTGCAATCCATACCTGTAGCCTTTAATCTTCATCAGTAAGATTTTTTAATCATCTTCACTTCCTGTAAGCAAGATTGTACCATCTGCATATTGCAGGTTGTTAATGAGTCTTCTTCCAATCATGATGCCACATTCTTCTTCATGTAATACAGTCTCTCAGATGATTTGTTCAACATACAGATTGAATAAGTATGGTGAAAAGATACATCCTGGCACACCCCTTTCCTGATTTTAGACTACTCAGTATTTCCTTGTTCTGTTCATTTATTTCTGCTTTCTTATTTAATCATTTCTGCCAGTTGCTTTAACTTCTCTACATTCGAGATCAAGTTTCAAAGTCTCTTCTGAAATTCATTTTCATGTTTTCATTCTTTCCTATCTTTAAAATGACCTTTTGCTTTCTTCATGTATGATGCTCTTTATGCCAGTTTGTCTTATTGTGGTGGCTGGTGTGCTACTGTAATGCTGGAAGTTATGCCATATATATTTTAAATAACCTGTCACCTGTGGTGGACAAGTTTCAGTGGCGTTTCCAGACTAAGACAGACTAGGAAGAAGGAGATGTGCATCACTTATGAATGATGAGTCATTTGAAAACCTTATGAATAGCAGTAGAACATTATCTGATAATAGTGCTGGAAGATAAGCCCCTCAGGTTGGAAAGCACTCACAATATAACTGGGAAAAGTTACTTCTTCAAAGTAGAGTTGACCTTAATTACATGGTTGGAGCAAAACCTTTGGGACTTTCATTAGCTGATTGGGCATAATCCAAAATGAGAAAAAAATAGCTGTAAATATCCATTAATAATTGGAATGTGGAATGCAGAAAATATGAATCTAGGAAAATTGGAAATCGTTAAAAATGAAATGGAATGCATAAAGATCAATATCTTCAACTAATGAGTTGAAATGGATAGGTATTGGCCACCTTGAATTGGACAATCAATGGTTTACTATGCCTGGGATGACAAATTGAAGAGGGATGGCATTGCATTCATTATCAAAAAGATCATCACAAGATCTATCTTGAAGTACAAATGTCCTCCTTCCCACTATTTTCTTTAATGAATACTTTTTCTAATTCAGAACTTATTCCTTCTACATTGCAGGACACATGTGAAACCGACGATTTGGGCACTGATATATTTGACAGCGGCATAGGAACTGATCTTGAATGTGATGGATTGCTATATGGTTACCATGTAGAGGTGATTGATAATCTTTCTCCTTATTGTGACAGCTATTCTGTTTACTGTGCTGTAGTTGTTGCCTCAGTTTGGCTCTTTTAGTTGACCAGCACTCCCCCATGATGCAGAGCGCTGATGTGACCTCTTTTCAGCTCCCTCTTCTACCCAACTGCTAGGAGTCTGAGTAACTTTATCTTTCATGCATCCTTCATTGTATCTTACCTTCCACTTTATCCAAGTTAATATGTTGTTAATGATTTTTCTTCTACTCCCTTCCCATCCTGGACATTATCAAATCTTTTTTTTTTTCCTGTGTAC
The DNA here is from genome assembly GCF_000296735.1 of Chrysochloris asiatica. NCBI lineage: Eukaryota > Metazoa > Chordata > Mammalia > Afrosoricida > Chrysochloridae > Chrysochloris > Chrysochloris asiatica. The sequence continues at coordinate 1,687,242 of NW_006408907.1, forward strand.
AAATCTTTTCTTCTCACTTCTGTCCTCAGCCCTTGCTTTTTTTTTTTTTTTTAACCCTTTTATTGTGAATTAAGTGAAGGATTACAGAGCAGATCATCAGTTTTACATTCAACCAATCATATACTTTACTTCATTACATGGCTGCAATCCCTTCCATGCACCAACATTTAACAGCATTTACCTCTATTCACTCCAACCACTGCATTCCTCCCTGTGTACCCAGCCACCCCCATCTTTCCTCTGCCAACCTCCCTCTGTTTGTATATTGCTACCCTGTAGCACATGTATCATTTCTTCCACCCCGTAAAACTATCATAGATTGTTTCTTTCATCAAGAGAAAACAAACAAACAAACAAAAAACCTGGCAGGGATAGTCATTTAAACAACCAAAGGGCACATTCTGGAATCCAGCCTTCTGGCCTCCAGCACACAGTCTCTCCATGTCCTCATTTCTGCTTCCATCTATGGTGTCGCTGCTTCTCTGGGTAAGGTCCCACATTCCACTCCTGCTCTTCTCCCTTGATGGTCCTAAGGTCCACTGTTCCTGGACTCTAATATTAACCATGCCTCCCTTTTTGTTACAGAAGTTATACCTTTACAGTTGTGATAATCACAATTAGTCATGATAACAATGTCTCATTATTGAATAAAAAAAAATCCTATCCCCATCTCCTTTCATCAGACCCTTCTAGACAAGAGGAAAACTATTCAGTGGGGTTTCCACCTTTCCCTGCACACTCTGAAACTAAACTCCCTCTTGAAAACTTGTAAGCTAACAACTTCGTGCCTTTACAGCACACCCCACCCCCATTTTAGGTAGCCAATGTTTAAGAAATGGCTGATGTTCAACCATTTCAAGGTAGCATATGATCAAGAGCCAATGATCCTGAAGGAGGAAGTCCAAGGTACATTGAAGGAATTGACAATGAACAAGGCACCAGGAATTGATGGAATTAAAATAGAAATCTTTCAAGAAAGTGAGGCGGCACAGG
>NW_006408907.1:1689004-1728561 GCF_000296735.1 Chrysochloris asiatica
CAGTGGAGAAAATATTGAAGTTGTCAAAGACTTCATTCTTCTTGGATCAACTATCAACACTCACGGAAGCAGCAGTCAAGAAATCAAACGACGTATTGCCTTAGGCAAATCTGCGGCACAAGACCTTTTTAAAGTGTTGAAGAGCAAAGATGTCAGCTTGAGGACTAAGGTGCGCCTGACTCAAGCCACGGTATTTTCAATAACCTCATATGCATGCGAAAGCTGGACAGTGAATAAGGAAGAGCATAGAAGAATTGATCCTTTTGAGTTATAGTGTTGGAGGAGAATATTGAAAGTGCCATGGGCTGCTAAATAACCAATAGATCCGTTTTGGAAGAAGTGCAGCCGTAGTGCTCCTTGGAGGCCAAGATGGCCAAATTTTGTCTCTCATACTTCGGAAATATTGTCAGGAACGACCAGTCCCTGGCGAAGGATATCATGTTTGGTAAGGTGGAGTGTCAGAGAAAAAGGAAAACCCCCTATGAGGTGGATTAGCCAAATGGCAGCATCGATGGACTCAAGCATGGCAACAGTGGTGAGGTTGGCCCTGGATCAGGCAGTGTTTTGTTCTGCTATGCATAAGGTCACTATGGGTTGGTATCAACTCGATGGCACCTAACAACAACATCAGCATCCATAAGTATATGTCAAGTTCATCAAATTGTAGCAAATTATACTTGGTACCTTATCAAATTTCTTTATCTTCCTCTGTTCTAGTTCTGGTCATCAAGCCATCAAAGCTACGTCAAATTGGTGTTATCTGCAAGTTTGGTGTTCATGTGCTTTCCCTCTCACTTCATATCAGCTAAACGCTTCATTCTCAGCTCTAGTCTTCTATGGCTAGGTCCTTGTCAATGGGCACAGAGCTTCCCAAGTCTCACGACACTTTGGGCCAACCAGCCCTTTCTCTTCTCTCTCTCATCTCGAAGTTGATGGGAGACTATGGAACGTGGTCAATCTCAGTCCATATCTTCATGGCTGCCTTTCCCCTACTTCCACTTACAAGTAGACCAACAGGATCTCCATCATGCTTACATGCGTGCTTGTGCGTTCCCATTGAGATTCAGTTTTGGAGGGGTGTTTGTCCTGAAGGGACTTGATTACTTGCCTTGATGGCTCCCCTTGTTTGTTCTTTAGTAGCTAGATTGCCATTTTTGTTTTTTATTTTTCCTGCTGGTCTTTCTTTCAAGAAGTATCTTCTGTTTCTGTTCCTATACCTACTCTGGGCTGGTCTGCATATCATTTCAAGTGGAATGTTCCATCTCAGAACGTTCATGGTGCTCAGGATTCCACCTAAGATCCTATATACTACAAAGAGTCCTCAAAAAGATTATTTCAATGGGCAAGTTCTAGAACACCTTTTAGGTATTCCAATGAGTTATAGGCTGAATAAGGGCTTACAAGCTTTCTGTAATCATGTTTCCCAATATTCCTTTCTATCTCACTCAAATATCTATTTTACAATAGTAGGCAAGGGAAACTAATATCCATAAGACAGTCAAGCATCTTAACATTATTTCCCATCTTTTACGCTTTTAGATTATGCCCTGATATCTGCATCCCAGAGTCTCGTTGTTCCAAGGTTGAGCATACATTATTATTTACCTCTGTGATGTATTCCCATACTAACTTACCTAAGTGTTTTCCTATCTTCCCTATTCTTCTACTCTCCTCCCCTTTCTTGTGTATTGCCCTCCCTTTCCTTATAAATTGCCCTCCCCAACCCCTGAGCTATGATGTGACTATCCCCTAACCTGTGCTCTATCATCCCCTCCCTCCCACTCCTGGTAAGCAACAAAGATTTGTTTTTTTCTTTTTACTATGGGTATCGTTTCTTAAGCTTTTATAATAATGGTCTTATGTAATATTTGTCCTTTTGTGACTAATTTTACTTAGCATAATGTCCTCAAGGTTTATCCATGTTATATGGTGGTTTGCAACTTCCTTGTTATTCTTCAAGGTAGCATGATATTACATTGCCTGTATGTACCAAAGTTTGCTTATCTATTCTTCCATTGATGGGCACTTAGGCTGCCTCCATCTTTTTGTTATTGTGAATAGTGCTGCTATGAACATTGGTGTGCATATATCTACTCATGTTATGGCTCATATTTCTTATGGATATATACCAAGTAGAGAAATTGCTGGATCATAAGGTATTTCTATTTTCAACTTTCTGAGGAAGTGCCATACTGTTTTCCAGAGTGGTTGAACCATTTTACAATTCCACCAACAGTGTAGGAGGGTCCCAGTCTTGCCACATCCTCGCCAGCATTTATTGTCCTCTTCTTTTTTGAACTTCGCTGTTATTACTGGTGTGAGATGATATCTCATTGTTGTTTTGATTTGCACCTCTAATGGCTAATGATCATGAACATTTCTTCATATGTTTGTTGGCTGCCCAAACCTCTTTCTTGCTGAAGTATCGGTTCATGTCCTCTGCCCATTTTTTATTGGGTTACTTATCCTTTTCTTGTAGAGTGTTGAAGTTTCCTATAGATTTTAGTCTCTTGTCTGATATGTTGCTGCAAAAGATTTTTACCTTTTCTGTGGGTTCCCTTTTTATGCTTTTGGTGAAATCTTTTGATGCACATAAGTTTGTAAATTGTCAAAACAGACAATCATCTAGTTTGTCTTCTTTTGTTTGTGCAATTCTTGCGATTTTTGGTAGTCTATGTGTGCCCTGTATTAAAGCCCTTAAATTTGTTCCTCGTTTTTCATTGATGACCTTTATAATTCTGGGATTCATATTTAGGTCTTTAATCCAGGAAGAATTTTTTTGTTTGTTTGTTTGTTTTTTAATATGGTGTGAGACAAAGATCTTGTTTCAATCTTTAATTTCCAGTTGATTTCCAGTTTTTCCAGCACCATTTGTTGAAGAGACTATCTCCTCCGCATTCTATGTACTTTGTCTCTTTGTTGAAAATCAATTGGCTGTATGTAGATGGGGTAATTTCTGGATTCTCAATTCTATTCCATTTATCTATTTATCTTTCATTGTATTAGTACCAGGCTGTTTTGACCACTGTAGCTATGTAGTAAATTTTGAAATCAGGATGTGAGAGGCCTCCAACTTTGTTCTTCTTCTTAAGCAGTGCTTTGCTTATATAAGGCCTCTTTCCTTTCCATATAAAGTTTGTAATCACTTGTTTCCATCTCTTTAAACAATGCCATTTGAATCTGGATTGGGATTTTATTGTATCTGTATATTGCTTTGGGTAGTATTGTACTGAAATTTTCACAATGCCAAGTCTTCCTATCCAGGAACATGGCATATTCTTCCATTTTTATAAGTCGCTTTTGGTTTCTTGTTTTGTAGTTTTGTAGTTTTCCTTGTATAGGTCTTTTGTATCTCTGGTTATATTTATACATAAATAGTTCATCATTTGGGCAGCTGTTTTAAATGGTATTGCTTTCCTAATTTCCTTTTCAGCAATGTCATTTTTAGTATAGAGGAATCCAACTGATTTTTGTATGTTGATCTTGTACCCTGCCACTTTGTTGAACGAATTCAAGTATTTTTTTGTGTGCCGAGTCTGGGGTTTTCTATGTATAGGATCATATCATCTGCAAATAGAGACAGTTTTACTTCCTCTTTGCCAAATTGGATGACTTTGATTTCTCTCTCTTGCCTTATAGCTCTGGCGAAGACTTCCAACACTGTATTGAATAGGAGTGGTGATAAAGGGTATCCTTGTCTGGTTCCTGTTCATAAAAGGAAGGCTTTCCGTTTCTCTCCATTGAGAGTGATGTTGGCTGTTGGTTTTGTATGTTGTTGTTAAGTGCCATCGAATCGACTCCAGCCCATAGTGACCCTGTATAGGGTTTCAGAAGAGCAGCTAGTGAGCTTGAACCGCCATCCTTGCAGTTCAAATGGTTTGCAGTCTGGTACATTAACCCACGGTGCCACACCAGGACTCCATTGGTTTTTCATATATGCTCTTATTTATGTTGAGGAATTCCCCTTCAACTCCTATTTTGTCACATGTTTGTATCAGGAATGCATGTTGGATTTTGTCAAATGCCTTTTCTGCATCAATTAACATGATCATGTGTTTTTTTAATTTGTATGGTGGATTACATTGATTTTTTTTTTTCTAATATTGAATCATCCTTGTATCCCTGATATGAATCTCACTTGGTCATGATGTGTTTTTTGTTTTTTGAAGTGTTGTTGAATTCTGTTGTTGAGATTTTTGCATCTATGTTCATGAGGGATATTGGTTTATAATTTTATTTCTTAATGATGTCCTTCCCTGGTTTTGGTATGAAGGTTATGCTTGCTTCATAAAATGTATTATGAAGTTTTTCTGCATTTCTATATTCTGAAATAATTTGAGTAGAATTGGTGGCAACTTTTCCCTAAATGTTTGGCAAAACTCACCAGTAAAGCTATATGGTCCTGAGAGTTTTTGGGTTGGGAGTTCTTTGAAGAAATGATCAATTTCTTCTTTTGTTATAAGGGTGTTCAAGTTTTCTACTTCACTCATTTTAAGTTTAGGTAAGTTGTACTTTTTAAAAAATGTATCCATTTCTTCTGTTTTTCAAATTTGTTGGAGTATAACTCTTCATAGTATTCTGTTATTATCTTTTTTATTTCCATTGGTTGTGTTGTGACATCACCCATGTGGTTTCTTATACATGTTATTTGTGTCTTCTCCCTGTTTGTTTTTGTTGTTGTTGTTGTTGTTATGTTTGCTAATGGTTTGCCAATTTTATTAACCCTTTCAAAGAACCAGCTTCTCGTCCTGTTGATTCTTTCTATAGTTTTTTTCTGTTTTCTATCTTATTTATTTCTGCTCTAATCTTTATTTTTTCTTTTCTTCTGGTGACTTTATTCCCTTGGTCATCCTATTGTTGATTTATAATTTTATAGCATTGTTATCTGAGAAGATACTTTATAGTAGTTTGATGTTATAAATTTAAAGAGACTTGATCTGTGGCCTAATACATGGTCTATTCTTGGGAATGTTCCATTTGCACTGGAAAAGAATATGTATTGTGCTGTTGTGTAAATCTGTGAGGTTAAGTTGGTTAATTGTGTTGTTCAGTTCCTCTGTATCTTTGTCAAGTTTCTTTCTGGTTGTTCTATTCTTTTTTGAAAACAGTATATTAAAATCTCCCACTATTATGGTAGATTTGTCTATTTCTTTATTCAAATCTATTAGGGTTTGCTTTATGTATTTTGAGTCTCTTTCATTGGGAGCATAGATATTTATTACAGTTATGTCATCTTGTTAAATTGACCCTTTAATCATGAGATAATATCTTTCTTTAGCTCTTTTCCTGGTTTTTGCCTTAAAGTTTATTTTATCAGAGCTTAGTATTGGCACTCCTGCTTGATTTTTTATTGCAATTATCTTGGTAAATTTTTTCGGTCCTTTAACTTTTAATCTGTTTATGTCTTTGTGTGTAAGGTGTGTCTCTTGCAGACAGCATATTGAAAGATTTTGTTTTCTTATTCACACTGCCACTCTCCATCTCTTGACTGGTGCATTTAATCCATTGACATTCAATGTAATTAATGATAGCTATGAATTGATTGCTGTCATTATGTTTGTTTTTATGGTGTTGCTGGTTTCTTTGTTCTGCATGCCTTCCTGTGCTGAGTTCATATTTTTTTGGGTGCTCTTTCTTGTTAGTTTCTTCATAATTTTAATGTTCTTCTTGGATTTTAATATTCTGGTATGTTGTGCAGTATTAATTTTCTTTGAGGTTACCCTATAGTCTATTAATGTTTTCTTCCATTTAAAATAGTCTATTTTATCCTGCAATCAACCTGACTTCCTCACCACCTGGATCTCTGCTCCTATGTATTTATTTTTTTTCACACTGTAATTGATTTGATCATAGACTGACCTCCCAGGTCCTCAAAATTCGTTCTTGTAATTTTGTTCTGTTCTGGACTCTTCGATCTGTTGACTGAGCTCTGGGTGGTGTTGCCACATCTGCCAATCTCTGATTGTTGTCTGTTCTTATTGGTTTTCAGGCCAAAGAACTCCCTTAAGGATGTTTTGAAGCACTGGGTTGACTTTGACAAAGTCCCTTAGTTTCTGTTTATCCTGGAATGTTTTGGTTGCAGTGTCATATTTGATTGACAGATTTCCTGGTTAGATGATTCTTGATTAGCTGATTAGCAGTTTTTTTCTTTCAGGGTTATATATATATATCCCCATTGCCTTCTTGCCTGTATAATTTCTGCTGAGAGATAAGAGTTTAATCTTATTTGCTTGCCTTTGTAAGTAACACTTCTCTTTTCTCTAGCTTCATTCAGTCTTCTCTCCTTGTCTTTGATTTTGGAGAGCTTGATTATGATATGTCTTGGTGATTTTCTCTTGGGGTCTGTCTTTCATAGGGTTTGTTCAGGTTCTCAAATGCTTATCTTCTCATCTTTCAGGATGTTAGGGAAATTTTCTAGAAGCTTTCCAAATATCTCCCCTGTGGTCTTCTGACATCCCTCCTCTTCTGGCACTCTGAAAACTCTTAGATTATTCCTCTTTATGTTGAACTACATGAATCTTAGACTTTATTCAGATTTTGTATTCTCTTTCTGCTTGCTGTTCTTTGTTAGCAGTATTGAGATATTTGTCTTAAAGTTCACTGGTTCTGGCTTCTATATCTTCAATTCTACTCCTTTGCCCTTTCAGTGTATTGTCCATTTCTGATATTTTATTATTACTCATTTGGACCTTATTTTTGAAGGTTTTGAATAGATTCCAGTGGTATTTCTATCTTATTAGATTGTTTCTGTAGCACTTTCCTTGACTTCTTCCTTATTTTTCTCAACCCCTATGTGGATGCATTTCATCATCATTTTCCTGAATTCCTTGTCAGGTAGGTCCAAAGCCTGCCCTCATTCCAACAGGAATTCTAGGTCTACCTCTAGCATATTTGATTTAGCTACTCTGTCTTGTTTCTGGATATGAGCTGAGATCTTCAATTGTTTTTTGGGCCTTTTCAATAATTACATGTATTTTTAATAATTAGATGAAATGTATGTGGCTGTACTATTAAGTTCTCTGAGTGCCTCCTGGTAGATGTGATCAGGAGATAGGCTTCCCTTTTCACTCAACTGAGAGTAATTTTAGAAAATTTTGCCTACCTATGTAGTGAGTGCTAGTGTGGCACTGTGGATAAATGCACCAGACTTCAAAGCCATTTGAACTACAAGGTTGGTGGTTCAGCTCACCATTCGCTCCTTGGAAACCCTATACAGGATTGCTATGGGTTGTAACCGACTAGATGGCACTTAACAACAACAATGTAGAACAACTGCCTGGGCCCATTTATCTTTTCTGAGCAGATCCGTGTGCATGCACAGTAGAACCCTCCAGGGCTGTGGTGTGTGTCCACTCACTCATGCAAACCCTCTAGTCACCATAGTGGAGGTGCACAGACAGAGAAAGAGAAATGAGCTTAAGAAAGATTGAATTTTATCTCTGATGATTGGCCAGGTCTCTCCTTAACTGCAGCATCCTTCTCCAGATGGCACCACCCCTCTGTTGTCACAGCAGCACAAAAGGAAATAAAAAGGATAATAACAGAATACTATGAAGAGTTGCACTCCAACAAATTTGAAAATTAGAAGAGATGTATTCATTTTTAGAGAACACGACCTACCAAAACTAATACAGAGTGAAGTAGAAAACTTGTACAGACCCATAACAAAAGAATTTGATCAAGTCATCAAAATACTCCTAACCAAAGAAAGTCCAGTTACAGATGGTTTCACTGGTGAGTTCTACCAAACATTCAGGGAAGAGCTGTCACCAATTCTACTCAACTTAGTCCAGAATATAGAAGAGGATGGAAAACTTCCTAATACATTTTATGAAGCAAGCATAACCCTCATACCAAAACCAGGGAAGGACATCAGTAAGAAAGAACAGTATAGACCAATATCCCTCATGAACATAGATGTAAAAATTCTCAACAAAATCCTAGCCAATAGAATCCAACAGCACATAAAAAAAAATAACACATCATGACCAAGTGGTATTCATATCAGGGATGCAAGGATGGTTCAACATTAGAAAAACAATCAATCTAATCCAACATATAAATAAAAAAAGAAAAAGAACCACATGATCATATTGATTAATGCAGAAAGGGCATTTGACAAAATCCAACATCTATTCCTGATAAAAACACTCAACAAAGTAGGAAATGAAGGGAAATTCTTCAACATAATTAACAGCACATATACAAAACCAACAGCCTACATTATTCTCAATGTAGAGAAACTGAAAGCCTTCCCTTTGTGAACAGAAACCAGACAAGGATGCTTTTTGTCACCACTCCTATTCAATATTGTGCTGGAAGTCTTAGCCAGAGCCATACGACAAGATAGGGAAATTAAAGCTGTCCAAATTGGCAAAGAGGAAGTACAACTTTCTCTATTTGTAGATGAAATGATCCTATACATAGAAAACCCCAAAGACTCAGTAAAAAGCTACTAGATCTCATTGGAAGATTCAGCAAAGTGTCAGGATATAAGATCAACATACAAAAATCAGTTGGATTCCTCTATACTAATAATGACAGCACTGAAAAGGACATTAGGAAAACAATACTATTTACAATAGCCACGTAAAGGATGAAATACCTAGGAATAAATGTAACCAGAGAAACAAAGGACTTATATAAAGAAAACTACAAAACATTACTACAAGAAACCAAAAGAGACTTACAAAAATGGAAGACTATAGCAGACTCTTGGAGAGGAAGACTTAATATTGTGAAAATGTCAATACTTCCCAAAGCAATCTACACATATATTGCAATCCCAATCCAGATTCCAATGACCTTCTTCAAAGAGATGGAAAAAACAATTGCAAACTTCATATGGAAAGGAAAGAGACTGAGGATAAGCAAACCACTGCTTAAGAAAAAGTATAAAGTTGGAAGCCTCTCACTCCCTCATTTCAAAATTTGCTACATGGCTACAGTGGTCAAAACAGTTTGGTACTGGTACAATGAAAGATACATAGATCAATGGAATAGAATTGAGAATCCAGAAATTAACCCATCCACATACAGACAACTGATTTTGATAAAGCAACTAAATATATTGCATGGGGAGGAGATAGTCTCTTCAACGGAGGGTGCTGGAAGAACTGGAAAGCGATATGCAAAAGATTGAAATAAGACCTTTACCTCACCCTCTATACAAAACCCAACTCATCATAGATTAAAGACATAAATGTGAATCCCAGAATTATAAAGGCCAAAAATGCAAAAAATAGGGACAAATTTGAGGGCTCTAATACAGGGCACACACAGACTACCAAATTTTGTGAAAATTACACAAGCAAAAGAAGCCAAAATAGATGATTTGCTGTTGTTGTTGTTAAGTGCTGTTGAGTCGGTTCTGACCCATAGCGACCCTATATAGGGTTTCCAAGGAGCGACTGGTGAGCTTAAACCACCGACCTTGTAATTCAAATGGCTTTGCAGTCTGGCACATTAACCCACAGCACCACCCCAGGATTTGGACATACTAAAAATTGAAAACGTATGTGCATCAAAAGACTTCACCAAAAAAATAAAAAGGGAGCCCACAGAATGGGAAAAAATCTTTTGCAATGATTCATCAGACAAGGGACTAATTTCTAAAATCTATAGGAAACTATAACACCTCTACAAGAAAAATACAAATAACCCAATTAAAAAATGGGCACAGGACATGAATAGACACTTCACCAAGGAAGAGATGTGGGTAGCCAACAAACATATTGAGAAATGTTCACGATCACTAGCCATTGGTGTGTGGTGTTAAGTGCCAATGAGTCGATTCCGACCTGTAGCAACCCTGTATAGGGTTTTCGAGGAACAGCTGGTGAGCTAGAACCACCAGCCTTGCAGTTCAAACCAACTTTGCAGTCTGATGCATTAGCCCACAGTGCCACACCAGGACTCCATTGTTGTTGTTGTTAAGTGTGGTCGAGTCGATTCCAACCCATAGCGACCTTGCATAGGGTTTCTGAGGAGCAGCTGGTGAGCTTGAACCACCGACCTTTCACTTCAAACGGCTTTGCAGTCTGGCACATTAACCCACAGCGCCACACCAGGACTCCAGGACTTCGAGAGATGCAAATCAAAACAACAATGAGGTATCATCTCACACCAGCAATAACAGCGAAGATCAACAAAGTAGAAGACAATATGTGCTGGTGAGGATATGGAGAGACTGGGACCCTTCTACATCGCTGGTGGGATTGCAAAATGGTCCAACCACTTTGGAAAGCAATATGGCACTTCCTTAGAAGGTTGGAAATAGAAATACCTTATGATCCAGCATTCCCTCTACTTGGTATTTATCCACAAGAAATATGAGCCATAACACTAGATGTATGCACACCAGTGTTCATAGCAGCACTATTTACAATAGCAAAAGCATGGAGACAGCCTAAGTGCCCATCAACTTAAGAATGGATAAACAAACTGTGGTACATACACACAATGGACTATTATGCTACCTTGAAGAATAACAATGAAGTTGTAAGCCACCGTACAACATGGATGAACCTTGAGGACATTATGCTGAGTGAAATTAATCAGTCACAAAAGGAGAAATACTGCACAGGACCTTTCTTGTAAAAGCTTAAGAAGAAGCACCCACACTAAAAGGGGGAAAATATTATTTGTTGGTTACTGAGGTGAAGGGGGTGTGGCGAGGGGGAGGGAGGGGAAAGCAGAGCACAGGGTAGGGAATAGACACAGGATAGTTTATGTGCTAGTGTGGGGGAAATACTCAAGAAGGGGGAAGGGAATGGAAGAACAAGGCAGATGGGAGAACATTTAGGCAGCTTTGAATGGTCTAAGTGGGACAGAGATAAATAGTGATGTATGCTCAACCTTGGAAGAACAGGTCTCTGTGATACAGGGATTGAGGCATGGTTTGAATGGGTCAAAGGGGGGAATAATGTTAAGATGCTTGGCTGTCTTTTGAATCTTGGTTTTCCTTGCATTATATTGTAAAATAGACACTTGAGGGGGAAAGAAGGGAATAGCCAGAAGCATCACCATAGAAAGCTTCTAAGTCCAGCTTCAGCCTATAACTGTTTGGAATACCTAAAATGTGGCTAGAACTTGCCCAGTGAAGGAGACTTCCTGTGGAGCCTTTGCATTGCATAAGACCATAAGTAGCATCCTAATTCCTATCCAGAATCTTCTGAGGTGGGAAGTTTCCACTTGAAAGGACAAGCAGACCAGCCTGGAGTGGCTAGAAGAATAGAAGATACTTCTTGAAAGAAAGAACAGCTGGAAAAATAAAAAAAAAACAATAATGGCAGTCTGATTGACTACTACAAGAACAAGCAAATTGTTTGCCGGGGAGCCATCAAGGCAATGGTTGGGTCCCCTCAGGGCAAACTCCCTACCAAAACTGAGACTAAAGGGAACACAGGAGCAGGCATGTGGTCTTGCTAGTGACCACGTTGATCTACTGGTAAGTGGAAGTGGGGGAAGAACAGCAATGAAGTTGTAAGCTAAGTCCAACCACGTTAAATAGACTCCTGTCAACCTGGATTGAGACCTCATTGGCCAGCCATATGGTGAGACCTGGGTACTCCTGGGCCCAGGGACAGGGAAATGGCCACAGAAGGCTAGAGAGGTGAGTGAAGCATTCAGCTGATATGAAGTGAGGGAAGAGGCACAAGAATGCCCATACTTGCAGATAGTACCCATTTGACCTGACTTCAATGGCTTGATGATCAGAACTCGGCTAGAGGAAGAAAGAAGAGGGAAAAAGAGTAATCTGCTACAATTTGTTGAACTTGACCTATACTTATGGATGTAGTAGCTCATAAGAAGGAACGAATCTTTATAGTGAGGATCATTCCCACTCCTTTGGTACACAAGGTTGATATAGGGATGGGCAACTTAGACATTGGCTACCCAAATGGGAAGGCTGCAAAGGCATGATATGACTGACTTACAAGCTTTCAAGACAGCTCCTAGTTTCAGAGGTTGCAGGGGAAGGTAGAATCTCCACAGAGTGGTTTCCAACCTGTCTTGATGGGGCTGATGAAAGGAGATGTGGGGATAAGACTCTTATGGCTCAATAGTGAGTAGTTGCTATCAGGACTGATTGTGAGTGTTGCAAATGTAAAGGTAGACGTTTTGTAACAAATGGAGGGGAGTGGTTGATTTTGCAGTCCAGGAGCAGAGGACCCTGGGACCATCAAGGGAGAAGAGAGAAGTGCGCGACCCTATCCAGAGAAGCAGTGATGCCAGAGATGGAGGCATAGATGATAACATGGAGAGATGGAGAGGCTGGGGACTCTGCACTCAGAGAGGGAGATGGGCTGTGTGCTGACGGCTGCAGGGCAGGCCTGCAGGGTGTACTCTTTGATTGCTTTAATGGTTATATATTCCTGAGTGCTTCAGTGTACATCCAAAAAAAACCCCAGAGGGAATGGAAGCAAATACTCTTGAATGATGATGCATGGACGGGATTGTTATGATTGCAACAAAACGGAATATGATAGGATTAATGTAAAGCTGATGTCCTCCCATGTAAACTGTCACTCAGTTCACAATAAAAACAAAACAAACAAACAAACAAAAGATGGCCATGCCCCACTCAAAATGGCCACACCCCTCTCAAGTTGGCTGCTCCCTCAAGATGGCCATATTTTTTAACCAGATCCATCTAGACAAGATGAAAACTATTCAGCGGAGACGCTTTCTATTCCCACACACTATTAAACTAAGCTCCCCCTTAAAATCTTGTAAACCAGTCACTTCGTGCCTTTATTGCCCCCTCATTTTAGGTAGCCAATGTCTAATTTGCCCATCCCTATCTATGCTGTGTAACAGAGGGGATAGCATTGATACTTGTTGTGAAGACTCCTTCCCTCTCTCTGGTAGCGTAGTGGTTATGAATCGGGCTGTGAACCGCAAGGTCAGCAGTTTGAAACTACCAGCAGCTCTGCGGGAGAAAGATGAGGCTTTCTACTCCCATAAAGATTTACAGCCTCGGAAACCCTGTTCAGGGTCGCTATGGGTCGGAACCGACTCTACAGCACTTAACAACAACAACAACCTCCATGAGAATAGGTCAGTATCATCAAATTGTAGCAATTTATCCTTGTTTCCTTTATCAAAAGTTGTTTTTATTTATTTATTTATTTATTTATTTATTTATTTATTTATTTATTTATTTATTTAATCTTCCTCTAGTTGAGTTCTGATTATCAAGCCATCGAGGATAGGTCAAATGGGTACTATCTGCAAGTTTGGGTGTTCTTGTGCATCTCCCCTCACTTCATATCAGCTGGATGCTTCATTCTCAGCTCTAACCCTCTGTGGCTATGTCCTTGTCCATTGGCTCAGGTGTCCCCAGGTCTCACGACATAGTGAACCAACCAACCCTTCCTCTTCTCTCTCTCATCTCCAGGTCAATGGGAGTCAATGGACCATGGCTGTACTCAGCCCATTTCTTCAATGCTATTACTGCCTTTCCTCCTCTTCCACTCACCAGTAGACCAATGTGGTCACCAGCAGGCTTACATGTGTTCCCTTGAGTTTTAGTCTTAGAGGGGGGTTTGTCCTGAAGGAACTTGATTGCTTGCCTTGATGGCTTCCCGGAGACCAGCTTGCTTATTCTTGTAGTAGCCAGTCATACTACCATTTTTTCCCCCTGCTTATCTTTCTTTGAAGATGTATCTTTTGTTGTTATAGCTGTTTCAGGCTGGTCTGCTTGTCCTTTCTGGTGGCGATGCCTCACCTCAGAAGGTTCTGGATTGGACTCAGGATTCCACCTAAGGTCTTATACTCTGCAAAGGCTCCGCAAGAGGCCTATTTCACTGGGCATGTTCTAGAACCCCTTTTAGGTATTGCAATCAGTTATAGGCTGAAGACAGGCTTACAAGTTTTCTGTAATCTTGTTTCCCGACATTCCTTTCTGTCCCACTCAAGTCTCTATTTTACAATAGTAGGCAAGGGAAACCAATATTCATAAGACAGTCAAGCATCTTAGTATTATTTCCCCCTTTCAAACTATGCCTAGATCCCTGTATCACAGAGCCCTGTTGTTCCAAGCTTGAGTATGCATCACTATTTACCTCTGTCCCACTTAGCCCATGCAAACCTGTTTCAGTGTTCCCTATCTACCTTGTTCTTCCACCTCCTCCCCCTTCTTGTATTGGCCTCCCCAACACCTGAACTATGATGTGTCTATCCTTACCCTGTGCTCTACCGTCGCTTCCCTCTACCACCCCCTAAACCCCCCACCCCAACCCCACTGTTGTGGTTACCTTATATTCCATTAACTCTTCCCTCCATTTAAGACAGTCTATTTTATCCTGTAATCTACCTGACCTTCTCACCACTTGGATCTCTGTTCCTCTGTGTTTACCTTCTTTCACATTGTAATTGTTTTGATCATAGACTGACCTCCAGATCCTCTGAATTTGTTCTTGTAGTTTTATTCTGTTCTCGACTCTTCCATTTGTCCATTGAGTTCTGGGTGATGCTGCCATATATGTCACTCTCTGGTTTTTGTCTGTTCTTGTTGGTTCTCTGTCCACAGAACTCCCTTTAGGATGTTTTCCATCACAGGTTTGGCTTTGGCAAAATCTCTTGGCTTCTGTTTATCCTGGAATGTTTTGATTACACCATCATATTTGATTGACAGCTTTGCTGGGTAGAGGAGCCTTGGTTGGCAGTTTGTTTGTTTTTTTCTTTCAGGGTTTTATATATGTCTCCCCATTGCCTTCTTGCCTGCATGGTTTCTGTTGAGAGATCCGAGTTTAATCCGATTTGCTTGCCTTTGTATGTTACACTTTTCTTTTCCTAGCTGCTTTCAGGATTTTGTCCTTATCTTTGATTTTGGAGAGCTTCATTGTTATACGTCTTGGTGATTTTCTTTTAGGATTTTCTTTTAGTCTTCCTGGGGTTCGTTGAGCTTCTTGAACACTTAGCTTTTCACTTTTCAGGATGTTAGGGAAATTTTCTTCCAGAAGCTTCTCAACTATCTCCTCTGTGGACTTGATTCTTCCTGTTCTGGAATGCTGATGATTCTTAAGTTATTCCTCTTCATGTTGTCCAACATGAATCTTAGAACTTCTTCAGATTTTTTAAAAAATCATTTTTTCTGCTTGTTCTTCTATCTTAGTAGTATTGAGAGATTTATCTTCCAGCTCACTAGTTCTGACTTCCATCTCTTCAGTTCTACTCCTTTGCCCTTTCAGTATATTGTCCATTTCTGATATCTTATTATTAATCATTTCAACCTCTTTCTGTAGGCCCTGTACTGCTGAGTAGAAGAGTCAAGGTATAGGCTAGCCTTTCACCTTCAGGGTATGTGGTACCCCTGATCAACTGCAGGTGTCAGAAGCACCTTAAGGAGTGGTTCCTCTTGAGAAATAGTGAATGTGCTGGAATTTGTACAAACAGAACAGTGACACAGGGTTTTTGTCCACTTTCCCCATATTGGTGGTAGGGTTTGTGCTTTCTTTTAAACATGTCCAAATACCTGTGTAATGTTAGGTCCTGGTGTGATGCATCAGTAATAGAGCCAGTACATTTCCTTTCATGGAAAATACCGAAGCAATAAGGACACCACACCCACCCACATGAAACACCAAGATGTCTGCAGCAATGCAGAAGAGAAAATATATATACCAAGATATCTCACACTCCAAGGTATTATTTTCTTGTTAGGATGAGAAACTTGGGCTAAGAAACAACTAAAAAATGCTTATCCTAGGAGCTATGTGATTTGATGTCTTTTAATCTGTGGACATAAAGGAGACTGGAAGACCAGATGTTGGGAGAGGATAACCTGTGATAAGAATGGAGAGCAAGAAGAAAAGAGAGATTTCATCATAGAGATGCTCTAACATCCTCTAGTGACAGTGTGAAGGTGTATGCCTGAGTTCAGTGATCATATAGATTATACAGGTGTGTCAACATGTGAAAAGGCAAAATAGTAGGCAGAGAAGATTGAGAAAGAAGTAAAGAAGGTGCAGAAAGAACCATCTTGGTTGTAAGTACCTGTCAGAGTCTGTTCCCATCTTTATACAGACAACACTTAATCGAAGGTTGTTCTCAAATGTTGATTGCGTAAGAGTCACCAAGGCATTTGAGTGAAGATTCTGGATTCCAGCCTTAGAGTTTCTGTATATGAGGTCTGAAGGGGCCCTAGGGACCTGCATTTTAACCACAACCAAGTGGCTAAGGTGCAGTTGGTTGTTGGATCACCATTTCAAAAAAAAAAAAAAAAAAACCTCACTGTTTAATATTTGGATTTTAAAAAAGTGTGGCCCTTATAATTTCCAAAAGGAACCCAGAGGAATTCACAGATTGTTTTATTTCTGTCTTGACCTGGTTAAAGATACAATTCGATAAGATATGCAGATCCCAACAATTTTGGTGCCCTAATTCTCAAAGGGAGTTCTGATGTGATGCTGTGGGCTGATGCGTCAGACTGCAAATTTGGTGGTTCAAGCTCATAGGGTTGCTATGAGTTGGAATCGACTCAATGGCACTTAACAACAACAACAATAACAACAACAACAATTCTCAAAGAGCAGTTAAAACAATTCAAATACATTCCCCAGTAGAGTCCCTGGGTGGTGCCAATGGTTAGTATGCTGTGGCTACTAACCAAAAGATTGGTGGTTGGAACCCACCCAGAGATGCCTTGAAAAAAAAAAAAAAGCCTAGTTATCTGCTTCTGAGAAGTTGTTGTTCAGTGTCATCAAGTCAGTTCCGACTCATAGCAACTTTAAGCTTAACAGAACGAAACACTGCCTGGTCCTGCGTCAATCTCTCAATCTTTGCTACATTTGAGCCAGTTGCTGCTGCCAATGTGCCAATCCATCTTGTTGGTGATCATCCTCTTTTTCGCTGACCATCCACTTAACCTAGCATGATGTCCTTCTCCAGGGACTGGTTCTGCTTCATAATATTTCCTAACTATAAGAGACAAAGTTTTGCTGTCATGGTTTCTAAGGAGTGTTCTGGCTGTACTTCTTCTAACATAGATTTGTTTGTTCTTTTAATATTCTTCAATGCCATAACTCAGATGCATCAATTCTTCTACGGTCTTCCTTGTTTATTATCCAACTTTCACATGCATATGACACTATTGAAAATACCATGACTTGGGTCAGGCACACCTTAGTTCTCAAAATGACACCTTTGCTCTTGAATACTTTAAACAGGTCTTGTGCATCAGATTTACCTGATGCAGTACGCCGTTTGATTGCTCATCATAATTGCTTGCATGAGTGTTGACAGTGTTGACTGGATCCAAGCAAAAAGAAGGCTTTGACAACTTCAATCTTTTCTCTATCATTATGTTATTTATTGGTCCAGTTGAGAGAAATTTTTGTTGTTGTTGTTTATGTTGAGGAACAACCCATAGAAAACTGTGGTCTTTCATCTTTATCACTAAGTATCTTAAATCTCCTTTGTTTTCAGCAAGCAAGGTTGTATCATATGCATATCGCAGGTTGTTAATGAGTCTTCCTCCAATCCTGATGCCATGTTCTTTTTCATATAATCCAGTTTTTCAGATTATGTGCTCAGCATACAAATTGAAAAAGTATGGTGAAATAATACAACTCTGGCAAGCACCTTTCCTAATGTTAAACCACTCAGTGTCCCCTAGTTCTGTTCAAACAACTAACTCTTGTTCTAGATACAGGTTCCTCATGAACACAATTAATTGTTCTGGAATACTCATTCTCTGCAATATGTTGTCTGTTGCCTGTCATTGTCCACAAAGTTGAAAGTCTTTGCATAGTCAATAAAGTACAGGTAAATATCTTTCTGGTATTTTTTGCTTTCAACTGATCCATCTGATGTTGCCAATGGTATCCTTTATTCCACATCCTTGTCTGAATATAGATTGAACCTCTGGCAGTTTCCTGTCAATATACTGTTGCAGCCATTTTTGAATTATCTTTAGCAAAATTTTATTTGTATGTGATATTAATGATATTGTCCTATGATTTCTGCATTCCATTGGATTACCTCTCATTGGAATGGGCAAAATATGGATCTCTTTCAATCAATTGGCCAGGTAGCTGTTTTCAAATTTCTTTGCATAAATGAGTGAGTGCCTCCAGTGCCACATCAGTTTGTTGAAAGATTTCAATTTGTATTCCATCAATTTCTGGAGCCTTGTTGTTTGTCAATACCTTCAGTACATCTTGGACTTCTTCCTTCATTACCATTGGCTCTTGATCATATGCTTTCTCTTGAAATGGTTGAACATAGTCTATTTCTTTCTTCTTCTTCTTTTAATTAATTTATTTCTGTTTAAAAGGAACACTTGAAAATGTTTCACCTGAACAAGTGGATCAATTCACTTAATACAATGGAGACATCATTCCAGGACACCAGATCCAGGACATAGTCAAACCTCTTCAGTGCTGCCACTGATAGGAAAATTCAATGTTTCTCACCAACACATAGTCCCAATCACTTCTGGTCTTGTGTGAATATATAAAAAATTAAAATATCAATTAAAAAAACTAATGTATCTTCTCTTTAAATATTTCATACAGATACAACTTCAATTATTTCCTTTCATTAGTGGCTTGGTTTCAGAGACTTTTCATTCACAAGTCAAACCACAACCCATTCACAGAGAACCAATAGGCTTATAGTGCAAATAAAGAGTTCTGAACTGCAAAGGACATTTCTAACATATGAAACAGAGACTGTTTGTAGAAGGTGCATGCAAGAAGTGCGACTAAAGCAGATGGTCGCTAGAACAGTTGATCACTTTACTAGTGATGTCACCGGGACTCCAGATGTTTCCAGACTATGGCACTCAACTTGAACTCTCGTCTTAGGCTTTGTATTTTGCTTTTCCAGTTTCACTAATGACACATACGTGATTCAAATCCCTGAAGTATTAATTACAATCAAGGGCATATCCTACAATAAACTTGTCTGGAATTTCAAAGTTAACAAAGTCTGGTCTATAGCCAACACTTCGAGGAGTCCTTTTCACCAGCAAGCTTGCAACCTTGACCATCTTTGGATTATACTGACTGACCAAGGAAGTCAGGGTCTGTATTGTTTTGCCAGTGTCAACCATGTATTCAGCAATCAGGACACTCTTTCCAGTCAAAGTTGAGAGATCATCTCCACCAATTACTTTGATGTCCCCAGTTGACTGGTCATTACAGTCGCTCTTCAGTCTGATGAAATCTACAGTCATGGGAATGGATCTATCACTATTGCTGTTCAGTGCCTTGATACCATCCAGCAGGTCAGCAAAGAATTTACAGCCCCCGCTTGAGCACACATCTCTTTCATCACATCTCCAGCAAGCTGGTTGGTCCTGTCCATAAATAGTCCATTAGAATGAACACCTTCTCCAAAACCTCCACGTAATGATTAGGTATACAAAACAAATCTAGGTCATAGCCAGGCTCCTCATCACTAATCACGATGCTGTGGCTGCAGGTCACCATAGCAGAGCTGTCTGGTGCGAGCTGAGGGTGGGCCGTCCATTTATTTTTGTTACAGTGATGCTCTGCATTTGTTTCATCTTTTCTTGATGCTTTCTGCATCATTCATTATTTTTCCCATAGAATCCTTCATTATTTCAAATCGAGGCTTGAATTTTTTATTCTAGTTCTTTCTGCTTGAGAAATGCTGTGTGTTCTTCACTTTTGGTTTTCTAACACCAAGTATTTGCATATTTCATCATAATACTTGACCTTGACTTCTTGAGCTGCCCTTTGAAATGTTCTGTTCAATACTTTCATTTCCTCATTTCATCCATTTGCTTTAGCACCTCTACACTGGAGAGCAAGTTTCAGAGTCTCTTATGGCATCCATTTTGATCTTTTCCTTTTTTCTTGTCTTCTTAGTGACTTTTTGTTTTCTTCCTGTATGATGGTCTTGTCATCCCACAACTCTTCTAGTATTTGGTAATTAGCATGTACTGCAACAGATCTGTTCTTGAGATCATTTCTAAATTCAGGTGGTTTGTGTTCAAGGTCAAGTTTTGTCTCTTGTGGACTTGTTTTAATTCTCTTCAGCTTCAGCCTGAATTTTCTTATGAGCAGTTGATGGTCTGTTCCACCGTCTGTCCCTGGTCTTGTTTAGGCTGATGATATGGAGTTTTTCCATTGGCTTTTTCCACAAATGTAGTTAATTTGATTTCTGTATATGCCATCTGGTCAATAACTATCTGTAGTATTGTTTTTAAAAGGTATTTGCAATGTCACTGGTTTTCAAAATTATATCATGTGATCTCCAGCATAATTTCTCTCACTGAGTGCATATTTTCCAACTACTGATCCTTCCTCTTTGTTTCCAACCTTTGCATTCCAATCGCCAGCAATTATTAATACATCTTGATTACAGGTTTAATCAATTTCAGACTGAAGAAGTTGGTAGATATTTCCATTTATCATCATTGGTTTCAGTGGTTGGTTCATAAATTTGAGTAATAGTGGTATTAGCTGGTCTTCCTTGTAGCTGTATGGATATTATCCTATCACAGACAGTATTGTACTTCAAGATAGATCTTGAAATATTCTTTTTGATGATGAATGCAATATTCTTCTTCTTCAACTTGTCATTCCCAGCTTAATAAACCATATGATTTTCAGATTCAAATGACCAATACCAGTCTACAATATCAATCTTTACTTGTTCCATTTCATTTTTGACAACTTCCAATTTTCCTAGATTCATACTTCTTACATTCCATGTTCAGGTTATTAATGGATGCCTACAGATATTTTTCCTCATTTTGAGTTGTGCCTCATCAGCAAATGAAGGTACCAAACACTTTCCTCCATTCACGGCAACATGAAGAACTCTATTTTGAGGAGGCAGCTCTTCCCCAGTCTTATTTTGAGTGTCTCACAACCTGAGGGGACCATCTTCCAGCATTATATCTGACAGTATATAATTGCGATTCATAATGTTTCAATGTTCAATATTTCAGTATTCATAATGTTCTCAGTGGTCAAACATTCAGAAGTAGTCTGCTGCTTCTTCTTCCTAGTCTGTCTTAGTCTAGAAACTCAACTGAAACTTTTAAACCATGGGCATACCCTGCTAGTATTTAAAATATGTTGGTGTAGCTTTCTGCATCATAGCAACATGCAAGCCACTACTGTATAACAAACTCTGACAAGTTACAGCCTTGATAATCCTCCAGAGTCGTTCTACTCTACCCACATGGTATCCTCATGTCTTAGAATTGATGTGATAACAATGAACACAGTGGTTTGGAACAAAATTCTAAGCTTCTTGAGAACAGTGGTTATAGAATCTTTGCTCTTACTGTATTATTTAGCACTATTCTAGGCTCCTGCTGTGCCCATGTAGGACAAGTAGTGGACTGCTACTTCCCTAAAGTCAGTGGTTTAAACCCACCAGTCATTCCTTGGAAACCCTATACAGGGTTGCTCTGTGTCAGAATTGACTCAAGGACACTTAAAAACAACAAAAAAGGTAGTTTCTTAATGAACTCTGGGAGCGTAGTGTGTTATACGTTAGGCTGCTAACCACAAGGGCAGCAGTTTGAACTCACCAGCTGTTACATGGGAGAAAGATGAGGTTTTCTGCTCCCCCAAACATGTGTGTGTATATATATATATAGCTTTTGTTGTTAATTGAGTGATAATTTACATGGGAGATCATTGGTTTTGCACTCAACCAATTGTATTTTGTTTTATTGCAATGATTATAATCCCCTCTGTGCGCCATCAGTTAACAGTATTTGACTCTATTCCTCCCTAGTTTTTTTTTTTTATGTACACAAAAACACGAAGGAATATATAATAGTTTAAACAACCAAAGGGCACATTTTGCAAGCCACCTTCCTGGCCGCCAGCATACAGCCTTTCTCTTTCATGAGTCTACAGCCTTCAGCTGCTCAATTTCTCCATGCCATTACCTCTGCCGCCATCTCTGGTAGGGTTGCTTCTCTGGTTAGAAGCCCATGTTCCACTCATGCTCTTCCCTCTTGATGGTCCTAGGATCCTCCGTTCCTGGAATGTAAGATGAACTACTCCCCCCTTTTACAGTTGTGACAATCGCAATTAGTCATGATAACAATTACTAACTATTGAATCAAAAGAATCCCATCCCCATCTCTTTTCACAAGACCCATCTAGACAAGATTAAAACTATTCAGTGGGGATTCTACCTTTCCCCATTTGTTCTGAAACTAAACTCCCTTTTGAAAACTTGTAAGTCAGCCACTTCATGCTTTATATGCCTCCCCACTTTCAGGTAGCCAATGTCTAAGTTGCCCATCCCTATCAACCTTGTGTATTGAGGGGATAGACTTGATCATTGATGTGAAGACTCCTTCCCTCTCGGTTACTACATCTATAAGTAAAGGTCAAGTTCATCAAATTGTAGCAGTTTACACTTCTTTTTTGAATCAAACTTCTTCATCTTCCTCTATTCGACTTCTGATAATTGAGCCATCCAAGCTAGGTCAAATGGGTACTATATGCAAGTTTGGGCATTCTTGTGTGCCTCCCCACCACTTCATATTAGCCGGATGCTTCACTCTTAGCTCTAGCCCACCACGACTAGGTCAGTGTCCATGGGCTCAGGAGTTCCCAAGTCTTCCCAAACTTCGGACCAACCAGCCTTTCCTTTTCTCCTTCTTATTTCAAAGTCGACTGGAGTCTATGGAACATGGTTGAACTCAGCCCATGTCTTCATTACTGCCTTTCTCCCACTTTCACTCATAAGTAGACCATCTCAGTCATCAGTGAGCTTACATGCCGGCTCGTGTGTTCCCTTTGAATTTCACTTTTGGAAAGGGTTTGTCCTGAAGACTTGCCTTGATGGTTCCCAGGGGAACAGCTTGCTTGTAATTGTAATAGCCAGTCTGCTGGTTTTGCTTTTTTCTTTCTGGTCTTCTGTTTCTGTTCCTCTAGCTCCTCTGGGCTGGTCTGCATGTCCTTTCAAGTGGGAATGTCCCACCTCCAAAGGTTCTGGATGGGGCTTAGGCTTCCACCTAAGGTCCTATACACTACAAAGGATCCACAAGAAGTCTATTTCACTTGGCAAGTTCTAGAACCCCTTTTAGTTATTCCAATCAGTTATAGGCTGAAGACAGACTTACAAGCTTTCTGTAATCATGTTTCCCGATATTCCTTTCTATCCCACTTAAGTGTCTATTTTACAATAGTAGGCAAAGGAAACCAAAATCCATAAGACTCCCATAAATATTTAAAGCTTCAGAAATGCCACATAGGGTCTCTATGAGTTGGAAATGACTTGACATTGTTGTTTATGTAAGTACTTGCTCAAAATGATGCTGTGATCTGGCTTGTTTGCTATGTTTCTATAGTGAATAGAGAGACAAATGACTCTCTTTGAGGTAAGACGGTTATGGTAGACTACCCCAAGAGCTCAGATTTTTTTTTCCCCCAAAAAGTTATAAAGGAAGTCTGAACATTTTCTCCACAAATAGTTACTTGGTTGGTCAAAAGAACATCTGTAGATTGTGGATAAATCTCGGAGTCTGACCTAAAGACAAAGTGAGTCATGAAAGTTTGTGGATTCATAGCTGCTCAGACGTGATAAGAAATCCTCTTTTAGCAAAGGGATAGAAGCAGCATTTACAGTATTTGAGTGTGTCCTCACATTTCTTTGGATAGGAAATAAAGGGAAAGTAAACACATTCTGTCAGACTACTGTCTCCTGGTGACAGACTCCTGTCTCACTGTGGTGACAAGAACAAAGGAATATTCTCCTGTGGAACACCAAAATACTACTTCAGAATACCAAATATGCTGAATACTAATTAAAAATATATATTTTAAATGAATAAATGTACAGCCAAGAAAATGAAGGGAAGAAAAAAAAAAAAAAAGATATACCAGGGACTAAAGATAAAGATGAATCACGAATTAGAATGTTAGGCTGATACTAGATACTAAAGTCCTGATTATTTTGGAGAGGCAGGTTACTGCTTCTGCAAACTGGGAGCCTGGGGCTAGGAGACAAATGAAAAGACCTTGGACCTTGGTGAAGTAATGAACAGTAAAGTGAGGAATAGGACTCAATAACACAGCATTAAACTGAAACAAACAACTATGTACTTATGGAACAAAGAATATAGAAAAATATTAAGATACTGGCAGAGAAATAGTGTTTCAAGGTAATTTGCCTGTCTACGTCATGGTGATAGGTAAGGAAAACAAAACAAAACAAAAAAAAAACCCAACAACAACAAAATACAACAAATTTAACAAACTCTTGAGATTCCACGTCCAAAGATTGTATTAATAATGTACATTTGGGGGTTGGATTTTTTACTATTCTACCAGTTAGTTGTACTTTTCTGACTTGCGTGTTGCTGTGATGCTGGAAACTATGCTATTTCAAATACCAGTAGGGTCATCCATGATGGGCAGGTTTCACTAGAGCTTCCAGACTAACACAGACTAAAACAAAAGAGAGGTGACCTACTTTTGAAAAATTAGCAAGTAAAAACCTTATGAATAGCAGCAGAACATTGTCTGATATAGCACTGTAAGATGAGCTCCTTAGGTTGGAAGGCACTCAAAATAAGACAGACAAAGAGCTGCCTCCTCAAAGTATAGTTGACTTTAATAATATGGATGGAGCAAAGCTTTCAGGATCTTCATTTGCTGATGGTGCATGACTCAAAATAACAAAGACAACCGCAAACATTCATTAATAAAGAACATGGAATGTACAAAATATGAATCTAGATAAATTGGAATTCATCAGAAATGAAATGGAACACATACAGATTATGGTCTAGGCATTAGTGAGTTGAAATGGACTGGTACTGGTCATTTTGAATTAGACAATCATGATTTACTATATTGGAAATTACAAAATTCAAGAGGCATAGCATAACATTCATTGTCAATAAGAGCACTTTTAGTTTTATCTTGAAGTATAGTACTGTCTGTGTAGGGTAACATATATATGCCTATAAGGAAGATCAGTTAATACAGCTATTATTCAAATTTACGCACCAACCACTAAAGCCAAAAAGGAAGACATTGAAGAATTCTACCAACTTCTGCAGTCTGAGTATGATCAAACATGCAATCAAGAGATACTGCTAATTACTGGTGATTGGACTGTGAATAATAGAAACAAAAAGGGAACATTGATACATGGAAAATATGGCTTAGTAATAGAAATGACACTGAAGATCCCATGACAGAATTCTGCAAGACCAATGACTTATTCATTGCAAATATATATATTTTTCAGCAACATAAATTGTAACTGTACACCTGGGTCACACCAGATGGAATACACAGAAATCAAAATGATTACATATGTGGAAACATTGTTTAAACTCAATATCCTTAGCCAAAACAAGGCCAGGGGCCCACTGTGGAAATTAAAAGCTGAAAAAAAAATTAAAACAAGTCCACAAGAGCCAAAATATGACCTTGAGTATCTCCCAACTGAATTTAGAGACCATCTCAAGAACAGATTTAATGCATTAGACACTAATGACTGAAGATGAGATGAGTAGTGAGATGATATCAAGAACACCATACATGAAGAAAGCAAAGGGCATTTAAAAGACATGAAAGAAAGACAAGACTAAAATGGCTGTCAGAGGAGACTGTGAAGCTTGCTTTTGAACAAAGAATAGTGTTTTAGGCTGGGTTCTTTAGAGAAGCAAAACCAGTGAAGCTTATTTACATGTTGTTGTTAAGTGCTGATGAATCGGTTCCAGCTCATAGTGACCCTGTTTGAGTTTCCGAGGAACGGCTGGTAGGCTTATCCTATAGAACCATACCAGGACACACACACATATGGTGTTATTAAGCGCTGTCGAGTCAGTTCTGACACATAGCGACCCTGTATAGGGTTTACAAGTAGTGGCCAGTGGGTTTGAACCATCAACCTTGCAGTTAGCAGTCCAGCGCTTATCCTACAGTGCCATTCTAGAATTCATATATGTATAGGGGTGAGTTGAAAATTATCTGTGCTCTGGTTACATTAAAATGCCCATCTAAGGCTGATGACAACATTAAGAAATGATTCTGTCGATTAGATGAATGACAGTGGATTATGCGGCATGTCTTTGCTAATCAGCCATGGCTTTGCCTGTGAATAACCCCTGACAGAATCGAGTTTCAAAAAGTTTGTGTGAGATGGGTACTGAAGCAACTCACACACAGAAGAGCATAAACAGATGTGTTTATACATCTGCAAACAACATTTGGACTGATACTCAAAGGAAAATAAAGGTTTTCTTAAAAAAAAAAAAATCATTACTGGTGAGAACCATAGATTCATCACTACGAGCCTAAGAGGAAACGGCAGATTATGGAATGGAGACATCCTCAATTGATGACCAAGAAAAAGTTCAAAAGTCAACCATCAGCTGGAAAATTGATGCTTACAGTTTTCTGGGATTCTCAGTGGCCACTATTAGAATACTATCAGGAAAATGTTCTCAATAGTGCTCGTTACAGTGAGGTTCTCGAAGAACTGAAGACTAAATTTTGGATTAAACACAGAAGACTGCTATCCAAGGGTAATGTTATTTTGCATGACAATGCATTCCCACCCACACACAGTCTGCAAAAACTTCGTTTTGAGGTGTTAAAGCATCCTCCCTAGAGTCCTAAACTCTGTTTGGTTCCCTGAAAGCAGCCCTTTGAAGATGAAGATTCACCTCTGATGAAGAAGTGAAGACAGGGGTACATTTGTGGCTCGAAGCTCAGCCTAAAACTTTTTTTTTCCTTTTTTTTTTTTTTTTTTTTAGCTTCACATTAATTAGTACTTTATTTGCTTAAAACTTAGTCAACATTGTCAGTTTGAAAAGAAATTCACCGTGATATACAGATTTATCTTGCCACTTAAATTCTAGGTTTTTTTTTAACCACCAGTTTTTTCTTCCAGGGGTAGGAGTAGGAAGGGAAATATACTTGGTGAAAGTTTTTCCATGAAACAGAACAGATAAACATATATTTTAAGTACATGAGTGAACCATTAGAGAATGAGATCTGAAATCAAGAATGATTTCAGTTTTGGCGGGCACTGTTCCCTCCACCACACACCTTAAAAAAAAAATAAACTTCTTCAAGACTGCAGAAGGGTAAAGGATCCCATTTCCAATATAACAAGTGATGAATAAAAAGAAATCCTACACCCCCCCCCCCCAAACAAGGCCAGGCAATCCTGTTCCCCACACCTTCCACCTACCAAGATAACAATGTGAATACTTTTAGTAACAATTCAGAATTCATCTTTATCTCCTACCTGCTTCTCATCAGTGTAACTTTAAAAGTCATGATTTTTAAAAATGGCATGAAAATTTGTGTATATAGATAATAAAAGCTCATATTAGAGGACAATAATTACTTTTCAAAGTGTAGGTAGGGAAAGAAGAAATAACTTTTAATAAAAACCTTTCTGCAGTCTTGATTACTATTCAACTTGTTTTTGTTTAACAAAAAGCAAACATTTTATAGTGTTCAACTTGAATCTTTTTTTTTTTTTCCCTTTAAAATAATAAGACAAAGCAGTCAATCCAGTGATCAATTTGACATGGCTTTCATTGCAGACTGGGGGATTTGGTGAGTGGGTGACAAAGAGAAGACCGACATCCAGGAAGTGACTTAAACATACAATGGTTTTCTTCTTTAAAAAAAAAGAGAGAGAAAAATGTTATCTTCAACAAATTGAAGAAAGCATTCAAAACCATTTCAAGCCATAGCCAAACCGTGATATCTCTCTATGTGTATATATTTTAAAAGCTTTTATTGTGAGTTTACATGAGAGAATATTGGTTTTGTATTTATCCTATTGTATTTTGTTTCATTGCAATGATTACAATCCCCTCCATGTATCATCCATCATTCAATAGTATTTGCTTCTATGCCCTCTTTTTTTTTTTTTAATGTACATGAAATCACTCAGGAATATATAAGCATTTAAACAACCCAAGGGCACATTCTATAAGCCTGCCTCCTGGCCACCGGTACACAACCTTTCTCTTTCCATTTCTTCGGTTGCTCTATCTCTCCATATCCTCATCTCTGCCTCCATCTCTGGTATTGCTGCTTCTCTGGATAGGGTCCCACATTCTGCTCATGTTTCTCTCTAGTTGGTCCTAGGGTCCCCTGTTCCTGAAATGTAAATTAACAATTCTCCTTTTATGTTACAAAACTTCTACCTTTACAGTTGTGACCATGTCCTATCGTTTTTTGTTTTTTAATGTTTTATTGTGAATTATGTGATAGTTTACATGGGAGAACATTAGTTTTACATTCATCCTATCATATATCTTTTCATTGCCATGGTTACAATCCCATCCATGCATCATCAACCAACCAAAGGGCATATCCTACAAGCCTGCCACCTGCCGCCCTCCCTCCACCCCTGATCATCATCACACAGCCCCTCTCCCTCTCTGGGTCTAAAGTCCCCAGCTGCTCCATCTCTCCACATCATTGTCTCTGCCTCCATCTCAGGGATTACTGCTTCTCTGGGTAGGGTCCTGCTCTCCGCAATTCTCCCTTCATGGTCCCAAGGACCTCAGCTCCTAGACTGAAAAGTTAGTCACTCCCCTCCTTGCTACAAAACGTCTACCTTTACATTTCCAACCCTCACAATCAGTCCTGATAACAATTATTCACTATTGTTTCACAAGAGACCTATCCACGTTTCCTTTCATCAGTCCCGCCTAGACAGATTGGATACTATTCTGTGGAGATTCTACCTTCCTCCATGCCCTCTGGATCTAGG
Source organism: Chrysochloris asiatica (assembly GCF_000296735.1). Lineage (NCBI taxonomy): Eukaryota > Metazoa > Chordata > Mammalia > Afrosoricida > Chrysochloridae > Chrysochloris > Chrysochloris asiatica. Next base: position 1,717,718 of record NW_006408907.1, read on the forward strand.
TTCCCTCTTGAAAGATTATAAGCCAGTCACTTCTTGCCTTTGTAGACACCCCCGCCCCATTTTTGGTAGCCAATGTCCAAGTTTCCCATCCCTGTCTACTCTGTGTATGGAGGGGGTGGGAATGATCCTGCTGTAAAGATTTGTTCCCTCTTTAGAGCTACTGCATCCATAGGTGTAGGTCAAGTACATCAAATTGTATCAGATTACTCTTTTTTTTTCTCTTCTTCTTCTGGTTGAGCTCTGATCATCCAGTCATTGAAGCCAGGTCAAGTGGGTATTATCTGCAAGTGTGGGTATTCTTGTGCCTATGACCTCTCTTCTTATCAGCTGGATGTTTCACTCTCCACTCTAGTCCTCTGTGGCTATGTCACTGATTCTGGGCCCAAGAGTCCCCAGGTCTTGCCACATTACTTGCCAATCAGGTCTCCATCCAGGTTCACAGGAGTCTATTGAATGTTGTAGAGCTTAGCTCGCAGCTCCACTGCTGTTTTTCCCTCACTTCCCCTTATCAGTGACGAGCGTGGTCACCAATCAGAGCATGTATTCCCATTGAGTCTTAGTCTTGGAAGGCAGTTTACTCTGAGGGGACCCAACCACTTGCCTTGATGTCTCTTTGGCAAGCAACTTGCTTGTTCTTGTAGTAATCAGTCAGTCTGCGTATATTGTTTTGTATTTTTCCTGTAGGCCTTTCTTTCAAGAAGCATCTTCTGTTCTTCTAGCCACTCCAGGCTGGTCTGCCTGTCCTTTCAAGAGGAAATTTTCCATCTCTGAAGATTCTGGATGCTGTTCAGGATACCACCTATAGTCTTATGTAATGCAGAGGCTCCGCAGGAAGCCTCCTTCACTGGGCACGTTGTAGCCCCATTTTAGGTATTCCAAACAGTTATATGCAGAAGACGGACTTACAAGCTTTCTATGGTGATATTCTGGCTATTCCTTTCTCTCCTCTTGCAGTGTCTATTTTATAACATAATGCAAGGAAAACCAAGATTCAAAAGACAGCCTAGTATCTTAACATTATTCCACCCTTTCCCCATTCCAACATGTCTCAATCCCTATATCCCAGAGCCCTGTTGTTCCAAGGTTGTGCATACATCATTATTTATCTCTGTCCCACTTAGCCCATTCAAACCTGCCTAATTGTTCTCCCATCTGCTTTGTTCTTCCATTCCCCTCTCCCTTTTTGTATATTGCTCCCCTCCCCAGCACCCAAACTATCCTGTGTCTATTCCTGCTCTGTGCTCCACCTTTCCATCTCTCCCTTCACCCCACTCACCACATCCCAAAACCCAGCAAAGAATCCCCCCACCCCCTTTAGTATGGGTTCTTATTTTTAGTCTTTTACACTAGTGGTCCTGTGCAGTATTTCTCCAATTGTGACTGACTAGTTTCACTCAACATAATGTCCTTGTGGTTCATCTATGTTATGCGGTGGCTTGCAGCTTCCTTGTTATTCTTCAAGGTAGCATAATATTCCATTGTGTGTATGTACCACGGTTTGTTTATCCTTTCTTCAGTTGATGGGCACTTTGTCTGTCACCATCTTTTTGCTATTATAAATAGTGCTGCTATGAACATTGCTGTGCATATATCTACTCGTGTTATGGCTTGTATTTCTTGTGGGTAAATACCAAGTAGAGGAATTGCTGGCTCATACAGTATTTGTATTTTCAACCTTCTAAGAAAACACCACATTCCTTTCCAGAGAGGTTGGACCATTTTGCAGTCCCATCAGCATTGCAGGAGTGTCCCAGTCTCTCCACATCACTGCCAGCATTTATTGTCCTCTACATTTTTGATCTTTGCTGTTATTGCTGGTGTGTCATGATATCTCATTGTTGTTTTGATTTGCATCTCTCTAATGGCTAATGATCGTGAACATTTCTCCAAATGTTGGTTGGCTGCCTGGATCTCCTCCTTGGTGACCATGTTCTATCTTAAGTAGGTTCTCTTTCTTGCTTTCTTTTAAAATAAAATCTCTCCCCAAACAATCATTACTTTTAATAATCCCCAGACTGGCCTTCATCTTCAGACACTTTATCCCCAGATTTTTATGGTAGAAAACTGTCAGATGTTTTCTTTTCTGGAAAGCTTTTTGGATCCTCATCGTCTTTGGGGGAAGGAGTCTTTTCCTTTGGTGCATTTGAAGCTGTGGAAGAACCCATTTTCCCGTTGCCTTTCACTGGACTTTGTATCACTGTTGCCTTTAGACTGGGTTTGGATACTTTCTCTCTCTTTCTTTTTCCCCCTGTTTCTCAGGTTTGTATTTCTTAACTGTCTTTTTTGTTTTTATTTTTTGAATTGCCATAGTCACTGTTGTTATCATCTCCATTATGAAGTCTTCCTCACTGTCAGAATCTTTTTCATGGAATGGTGCTTCGTCCTCCTCTTCTTGTTCTTCCTCACCACCCAAATCTTCCATGAGCATCTCTCTCTGTTTAGAAGCTGCTTTAGAAGCTGCCTGCCATTGCTGGCATACGTTTTTATGAACTGCTTTTTCATTTTCACTCTCCTCTCCTGAGTGAAAATCATCTCTCTTGGTCTTTACATCTTTTTCTTACGAGTCCTCACTACCTTCCTTTGAATTCTTTCGAGACAGCCTCTTATTTTTAGCATCTCAAAGAGATGATTTCATTTACTTAGCTGGAGGACCCAAATCTCTCCCATAATCTTCATCAGCATCATAAGATCCCTGAAACTATGAATCATCAATGACCTTCCTGTTTCTGGCAGACTGAGATATGTTCGCTGTGGAAACAGGATCTAGTTAAGAAGCCAAAGACCAGGACCCCTCCCTGCCCCCTGAACTTTGGCTTATGTGGTCATTTCTGCTAAACCCTGAGCAGCTGGTTTTTCAAACTTCACCATTCCTTGTTTCAAGGCCCCTAGATCAAATGAGCCCCCACCATCCTGTCTCTCCAAAATGGACCTGAAACATATTTTGATGAAGATTTGAAAGCCCGTTGACATATGGACAAGTGTATTGAAAAGCAAGGAGATTATATCAGAAAATTACGTATTTCTGTTTTCTACAAGTTGATTAACACAAATTCTACAGCTAGAGTGTGGATACTTTTTTACTCACCTTCATGTGTGTGTGTGTGTGTCACTGTAAGATCAGCACAGGACTATGAACCACAAACTCAGCAGTTCAAACTCATCAACATCTCCTTGGAAATCCTGTACAGGATTGCTATGAATCTGAACCAACTCGACAACACTTAACATGAATATATATGTGATGCTGTGAAGTGCCATTGAGTTGGTTCTGACTTATAGTTGACTTATAGCCATTGTTGGAGCTACTATGTCAATCTATTCCTCTTTTTCACTGACTCTCCATTTTACCAAGCATGATGTCTTCTATGGATTGACCTCTACTGATAAAATGTCCAAAGGATAAGAGATGAAGTCTCACAGTCCTTAATTCCAAGAAGTAATTCAGTTGTACTTTTTTTCAAAACAGATCTGTTCTCTTTTTGAATCTTGGTTTTCCTTGCATTATATTATAAAATAGACACTGGATGGGGAGGGAAAGGAATAGCCAGAAACATCACCATAGAAAGCTTGTAAGTCTGTCTTCTGCTTATAACTGATTGGAATACCTAAAATGGGGCTGCAACGTGCCCAGTGAAGGAGGCTTCCTGTGGAGCCTCTGCATTACATCCAGATCTTCAGAGATGGGAAATTTCTACTTGACTTGACAAGCAGACCAGCCTGGAGCGGCTAGAAGAACAGAAGATACTTCTTGAAAGAAAGACCTACAGGAAAATTACAAAACAATGTAGGCAGACCGAATGTTACTGCAAGAACAAGCAAGTTGCTTGCCCAGGAGACATCAAGGCAAGTGGTCGGGTCCCCTCAGAGTAAATCCCCTTCCAAGACTAAGACTCAATGGGAATACACAATCTGATTGGTGACCACGCTCGTCACCGATAAGGGGAAGTGAGGGAAAAACAGCAATGAAGCTGCAAGCCAAGCCCTACAACATTCAATAGACTCCTGTAAACCTGGGTGGAGACCTGGTTGGCAAGCAGTGTGGCAAAACCTGGGGACTCTTGGGCCCAAAATCAGTGACATAGCCACAGAGGACTAGAGTGGAGAGTGAAACATCCAGCTGATAAGAAGAGAGGTCATAGGCACAAAAGTACCCACACTTGCAGATAATACCCACTTGACCTGGCTTCAATGACTGGATGACCAGAGCTCAACCAGAAGAAGAAGAGAAAAAAAAGAGTAATCTGATACAATTTGATGTACTTGACCTACACCTATGGATGCAGTAGCTCTAAAGAGGGAACAAATCTTTACAGCAAGGATCATTCCTACCCCCTCCATACACAGAGTAGACAGGGATGGGAAACTTGGACATTGGCTACCCCAATTGGGGGTGGTGGTGGTCTACAAAGGCAAGAAGTGACTGGCTTATAATCTTTCAAGAGGGAACCTAGATCCAGAGGGCATGGAGGAAGGTAGAATCTCCACTGAGTAGTATCCAATCTGTCTAAGAGGGACTGATGAAAGGAAATAATTGTTATCAGGACTGATTATGAGGGTTGGAAATGTAAAGGTAGACGTTTTGTAGTAAGGAGGGGAGTGATTAACTTTGCAGTCTAGGATTGGAGGTCCCTGGGGCCATCAATGGAGAAGAGCGGAGAGCGGGACCCTACCCAGAGAAGCAGTGATGCCAGAGATGGAGGCAGAGACAATGATGTGGAGAGATGGAGCAGCTGGGGACTTTAGACACAGAGAGGGAGAGAGGCTGTGTGCTGATGACTGGGGGGCAGGCTTGTAATGTAAACCCTTTGGTTGGTGGATGATTGCATGGAGGGGATTGTAACCATGGCAATGAAATGATATACGTTAGGATGAATGTAAAATTAATGTTCTCCCGTGTAAACTATCACATAATTCACAATAAAACATTAAAAAACAAAAACAAAACAAAAAACAAATCTGTTCATTCTTTTGGCAGTCTATGATATGTTTATTCAACATTCTTCTCCCACACCATACTTCAAATGCATCAATTCCTCTCCAGTCTTCCTTATTTGTTGTCCAGCTTTCCCAGGCATATGAGGCATTTTAAAATATCTTCGTTGGGTCAGGAACACCTTTGTCCTCAAAATGACCTTTTTGCTGTTTGTCTTTTCTACAAGTTGATTAACCCAAATTCAACAGTTAGAGTGTGTAAACCTGTATCAGGGTTTAAAGCTAACAACAAATATAGGGAGAAGAAACAAATAAAATGTATTGGAAACCACATGGGTGATGTCACAAGGAAACCAAATGAAATAAAAAGGATAATAACAGAAACTATGAAAAGTTGTACTCCAACAAATTTGAAAACTTAGAAGAATTGTATTCATTTTTAGAAAAACACGACCTACATAAACTTACACAGAGCAAAGTAGAAAACTTGAACAGACCCATAACAAAAGAAGAAATTTTTTTGAAAATTTCCCAACCAAAGAAGTCCAGATCCAGATGGCTTCACTGGTGAGTTTTCCCAAACATTCAGGAAAGAGCTGTCACCAATTCTACTTAAATTATTCCAGAAAATAGAAGAGAATGGAAGACTTCTTAATACATTTTATGAGGCAAGCATAACCCTCATACCAAAACCAGGGAAGGACATCAGTAAGAAATAAAATTATAGATCAATATCCCTCAAGAACATAGATGCAAAAATTCTAAACAATATCCTAGCCAACAGAATCCAACAGCACATCAAAAAAAAAAAATACATAATGACCAAGTGGGATTCATAACAGGGATGGTTCAACATTAGAAAAACAATCAATGTAACCTACCATATAAATAAGAAAAAAGAAAAGAAAAGAAAAGATCACATAGATTGATGCAGAAAAGGCTTTTGACAAAATCTAACATCCATTCTTGATAAAAACGCTCAACAAAGTAGGAATTTAAGGGAAATTCCTTGACATAATTAAGAGCATACATACAAAACCAACAATCAACATTACTCTCAATGGAGAGAAACTGAAAACCTTCCCTCTGCAAACAGGAACCAGATAAGGATGTCCTTTGTCATCACTCCTATTCAATATTGTGAATAGCCAGAGCTATTCAGCCAGATAGGGAAATTAAAGACATCCAAATTGGTAAAGAGGAAGTAAAACTTTCTCTATTTGCAGAAGATATGCTCCTACAAACAGAAAACCTCAAAAACACTGTAAAAAAGCTACTAGACCCTATTGGAAGATTCAGCAAAGTGGCAGGATATAAGATCAACATACAAAAATCAGTTGGATTCCTCTATACTGATACTGACAGTGCTGAAAGGGACATTAAGAAAGCAATACTATTTACAACAGCCACCCAAAGGATGAAATATCTAGGAATAAATGTAACCAAAGAAACAAAGGACCTATACAAAGAAAACTACAAAATACTACTACAAGAAACCAAAAAAGTCTTACAAAAGTGGAAGAATATACCATGCTTCCAGATAGGAAGACTTAACATTGTGAAAATGTCAATAATGCCCAAAGCAATTTACACATATAATGCAATCCCAATCCAGATTCTAACGACAATCTTCAAAGAGATGGAAAAAACAATTACTAACTTTATATGGAAAGGAAAGAGACCCAGGATAGGCTAAGCACTGCTTAAGAGGAAGAATAAAGTTGGAATCCTCTTACTCCCTGATTTCAAATTTTACTACATGGCTACAATGGTCAAAACAGCTTGGTACTGGTACAATGAAAGATACACAGATCAATGGAACAGAATCGAGAATCCAGAAATTAACCCATCCACATATAGCCAAATGATTTTTGACAAAGTATATTGCATGGGGAAGAGATAGCCGCCTCAGCAGATGTTGCTGGCAGAACTGGCAAGCGGTATGCTAAAGATTGAAGCAAGACCTTTACCTCAGGCCATATACAAAAACCAAATTAGCATTGATTAAAGACCGAAATGTGAATCCCAGAGTTATAAAAGCCACCAATGAAAAAATAAGGGCAAATTTGAGGGCTCTAATACAGGGCACACACAGACTACCAAACATTTTGATAATTGCACAAACAAAAGAAGACAAAATAGATGATTGGGACATACTAAAAATTAAAAACCTATATGCATGAAAAGACTTCACCAAAAGAGTAAAAAGGGAGCCCACAGAATGGGAAAATATCTTTTGCAACAACGCATCAGACAAGGGACTAATTTCTAAAATCTGTAGGATACTTGAACACCTCTACAAGAAAAAGACAAATAACCCAATTAAAAAATGGGCACAAGACATGACAGACACTTCACCAAGGAAGAGATTTGGCCAGACAACAAACATGAAGAAATGTTCACGATCACTAGCCATTACAGAGATGCAAATCAAACAACAATGAGATATCATCTCACACCATCAATAACAGCGAAGTTCAATAAATTAGAGGACAATAAATGCTGGCGAGGATGTGGAGAGACTGGGACCCTCCTACATTTCTGGTGGGATTGCAAAATGGTCCAACCACTCTGGAAAAGGGTATGGCACTTCCTCAGAAAGTTGGAAATAGAAATACCTTATGATCCAGCAATCCCTCTATTTGGTATTTATCCACAAGTAGATGTTTTGTAACTTGGTAAATATTTCCAATGTTTTTCTGATTTCAGTGTTATAATTTGATGACAAAATTAGTTGTTCATGATGGAATGAATCTTCAAAAAACAGCAAAATTATTATGTTTGATTTTGATTTCATTTGATTTTTTTGTTCCCTTATTTTAAAATTGAAATTAATATCCGAAAGCACATATTTGGCTAAAGAAAGTGCCTTCATTTTTCTCATGTTCACATTTAACACACAATAAAACAAGCCTCTGTGGACCACAAGGTCAGCTTGAACTGCAAGGTTGTCCATTCAAACCCTCCAGCTGCTCCTTGGAAACCCTAAACAGGGTCACTATGAGTCTGAACTGACTTGACGGCACTTAACAACAATAACAACTGAACCATCCAGAAGAGAAAAGGTAGGGAAGAGTTCATTACTTGAAAGTTAGATGCATTATTGAGCCCCAGCATAAATGTTTTAAAATACTAGAATAAGAATAGTTGTTAAGTGCTGTCCAGTCAGTTCTGATTCATAGCGACCCTGTATAGGGTTTCCAAGAAATGGCTAGTGAGTTTAAACCGCTGACCTTGTGGTTCAAACGGATCTTGTGTTTCAAATGGAACTTCAGGTCCAGTGCTATATCCTACAGCACCACACAAAATAAGAACAGTAAATGACACACACACACAAAAAGGTACACCAATTGATACAAGCAAATATTTATAAGTTTTAATATTTTTTAAAGATAATATTTTAAATGCATGGGAAAACATGTGATAAAATAGATACAGTTTTGAAATAATTTACAGGAGGGTGGTGATACAGGTCTTACTTCCTAAGTAAAATAAACTCAATAGAGATTAAAGATTTAGAGGATAAAAAAAAAAAAAGCAAACAAACAAGGCCACAAACCTTTAAGGATCATCAGTAAATATATATCATTTTCCATCCTGGAATTAATTGTTATTGTTAAGTGCTGTTGAGTATGTTTTGATTTATACCGATACTGCATAGGGTTTCCTAGGAGCAGCTAGTGGGTTTGAATCACTGACCTTGCAGTTAGTAGTAAATGCTTTTCCTACCATGCCACACTAGGACTCCTGGAATGGATAAGGCTCTTCAAAATGTTTTACATAAAATAAACTACAAAAGAAATTGAGGTAGAACATGTGCAATTTTATAACTGACTTTTGGTCATGATTGTTGTTGCTAAGTGCCATCAAGTAGGTTCCAACCTATAGCTACCATACAGAGGGTTTCTAAGGAGTGCTGGTGAACTTGAACCACCAACCTTGCAGTTCAAACTGAATTTGCAGTCCAGCTCATTAGCCCACAGTGCCACACCAGGATTCCTGTTCATGATTGGGAGAAATATATTAGCGAGGGGCAGTGTCACAAGTGTATCAAATACAAATTTATAGAAATTGTAGAAAATATTTTTTGTGTACTGGAGGTAGGTACTATTTTATAAATAACTTGAGGAAAAGGAAAAAAAAAATACAGTTCACAATAGTTAAAACTTCTATGACAACATTAAAAATACAACATACGCAAAAGAGTAGAAGATATTATTTATAAGACAAGTGATAAACACATAGAATTGATTTTTAGAATTTATACAAAGATTCCTATAAATCAGTAAGTAAAAGGAGCAAAGGTTGTGAATACATAATTAAGGGCAGAGAAAATACAAGTGACTACCTCACTAGTAATAACCATTCAGTTACAAGTTAAAACACAATGAAATCTCATTTCCCCTTTCATCAAATTAGCAAACTTTCATATTAATTTAAACTGTGGGGTTCTATCATTTCCTCCACAAAAATCCTCAGAAGTGTAGGATAATGAAGGGAAGGGGATATAGAGAAAACGTATTCAGTTAAAATATTAACTGCTCATATATTTTTATAACATATATATATATATAATTTTAGATGTTTTAGATAGTAACCAACATATAAAAGCTTTTATATTAACAATCATGAAAATATGAAAGCAAGGAGAAACTTAAAAGAAGTGTTTGACCTTAATTCACTTATGTGTCTTACAATTTCGAGCACTGACCTTGAGGATTTTGTTGAAGATATATTGTTACTAAAGGATCTCTGGTAGCGTAGTGGTTACGAATCGGGCTGAGAACCTTAAGGCCAACAGTTCGAAACTACCAGCCGCTCTGCGGTGTTTGAACTATTTTGAGTATTGCTTATCTTTTCTTCTTCTTTATGGTTTTTATTGAAACTGAGTTAAAGGTATAGATTCATTTGGGGAGAAATAACAGCCTTTTAGTAATATATCTTTCCTACTGGGAATAGGTTATAGCTCTCCATTTATTCAAGTCTTCATTTGTGTGCCCTAAAAGAGATTTTTAGTTTACTTTTTTAAAGTTATTTACTTTTCGTATTTTTTTTTTTTAAAGTTTTTATTGTGAATTGAGTAAAGGTTTACAGAACAGATCATCAGTTTTACATTCAACAGGTCATACACTTTGTTTGATCTCAATGGCTGCAATCTTCTCCAACAGTTATCCCACTCCCTATTTGTGATTCTCATCTCCATTGTATCCTCCTCCTCAACCCTTTTCAACTTTGTCCTTAGGTAAATGTTGCTTTAAACCCACCAGCTGCTCCTTGAAAATGCTGTGAAGTTGGTTCCGACTTACAGTTGACCCTGCATAGGATTTTCAAGGAGCAGCTGGTCAGAACCGACTCAATGGCACTTAACAGCAGGAACAACAAGGCAGTAATTAGAAGAGAACAAGGGGATACTGAATAGTTTAAAATCAATAAAGGTGTGTGCCAGGGTTGTATCCTTGTATCACACTTGTTCAGTCTGTATGCTGAGCAAATAACCTGAGAAGCTGGATTATATGAAGAAGAACATGGAGGCAGGATTGGAATAAGACCTGTTAACAACCTGCAATATGCAGAGGTTATAACCTTGATTGCTGGAAGTGAAGAGGATTTAAAATACTATAGTCTTCAGTTGGGTAGTGGTGGTGGTTGTGTGCTGTCAAGTCGGTTGTCAAGTGACCATGTATACAGTTTCTAAGGCTGTACATTTTTATGGGAACAGAAAGCCTCATCTTTCTCCCATGAAATGGCTGGTAGTTTCGAACTACTGACCTTGAGATTATCATTCCCAACTCGTAAACATGCTACCAGGGCTCCTTTTCAGTATGAATTGCCCCTCAATGTAAAGAAAACAAAAATGATCACAAATGGATCAATAAATAGCATCATGATAAATGGAGAAAAGATTGAAGTTG
>NW_006408907.1:1730871-1736490 GCF_000296735.1 Chrysochloris asiatica
AAATTTATGCACCAACCACTAAAGCCAGTGAAGATGAAATAGAAGAATTCTACCAACTTCTTCAGTCTGAAATCGATCAAAAAAGTGTTAGGCATATCTGCTGCAAAAAGACCTCTTTAAAGCTCTGGTAGTGTAATGGGTTATGAGTTGTGCTGGTAACTGCAAGGTGAACAGTTCAAATCAACCAGCCACTCCACAGGAGAAAGATAAGACTTCCTGCTTCTATAAAGATTCACAGTCTCAGAAACCCTATACAAGGTCACTGTGAGTCAAAATGACTGCATGGCACATAACCACCACAACTAAAGTATTCAAGAGCAAAGATGTCCATTGGAGGACCTTACTCAAGCCATGGTATTTTCAGCTGCCTTATATGCATGTGAAAGTTGGACATTGAATAAAGAAGATTGTAGAAAAATAGATTCAGTTCAATTATGATATTGGAGAAGAATATTAAAAGTACCGTGGATTGCCAGAGGAACAAACAAATCTGTTTTGGAAGACATGTAGTCACAATGCTCCTTAGAAGCCAGGATGGCAAGACTTTGTCTCTCATATTTTGGACATATTGTCATGAGGGACATGGCGTAGGACATCATGTTTGTAAAATGGAGGGACAATGAAAAAGAGCAAGACACTCAAAGAAATGGATTCACACATGGCAGCAGTGATGGACTCAAATATAACTACAATTGTGAAGATGGTGCAGGACAGGGCAGTGGTTTGTTCTACTATGCATACGGTCTCCATGACTGGGAACCCATTTGACAGCACCTAACAACAACAATAAATTTCCCAGTATTATCTAAGGTCCACAGATTTATACAAGCACTGACATCTCTTCCTATTTTTTATTTTAAAAAAGTAATGAGTATATGTATAAATGCAAACACACAGTGTATTGTCTTCAGTAGTATAGTCCAAACTATGATGAAAAATATGGTCTTTTGAATTTTCTTCAGCTTACTGTTGTAACCATGCTACATTGCACCGACCTAGAAAAATAATCTCATCACTAAACCAGCAAACCAGAAATACCACATCAAATTTGTTTTAGACATACAGGCAATGCTGTAATTTCCCAGACAAATCAACAAAAGAAATGTGAAAAAAAACCTTGTGAAATGGCAATTTAAAAAAAAAAAAAAGCACAATGCATATTAGTAGAATATAGAGTAAATTATAAATAACTCAGATTTCATTCAACTATAATTTTAAAAATTCAGGTAAGAGCCAGGTATAATGATTAAACTTTATAATATTTCTCTTTTTTGTGCTTATTTAAAAGAAGTAAGTGTTGTTTTCTAGCATTAAGCATTTTATACCCTCTCTTTATATATAAGTAGTATATTAATAAGTATATGTACCTTAAGTGAATCTTGTTAGGTCCTTAATTAGATTCAACTTTGGTTCTAATAACTAATAGTACTTGAAAGTATTTAAATGCATTTCAAAGAGAACTTCCATGAGCTCTACTTTTCAGTAACTAAGCTTGGATTTTCAGTTTGTCTGAATTAACAAGGCTGAATTAATTTACTTTTGTGAATCTGGTGGGTGATCAAAACATAAAGTCTGGATCCAGAGGGCCTGGGACAAATCCTGGCACCACTACCTGGTTCTGTGGTCTCTTAGACAATTGATATAAGATTTCTATGTTTCAAATGTCTCATGTGTAATATTTGACTGCTAATAATACATCTTCCAAAAAGTTACCAGCATGTAAGGAATTAATCTTTTAAAGTGACTGTCACATAGTAATCACTATATTCTTTTATTTGAATTGACAACTAACACTCATTTACTGCATTAGCTTTAATTGTGTTTACACTAGATGAAAGCATCAGTGCTTCACTTTATTTGTTGTTATTGTTAAGTGCTGTTGAGTTGGCTATGACTCATAGTGACCCTATATAGGGTTTCTGAGGAGCAGCTGGTGGATTTGAACTGATGACCTTGTGTTTCACAGTCTAGTGCTAATCCTACAGTGCTACACCAGGAGTCCATATGCTGCATAGGCTCTTACAATGCTTTCTACAGTAGGGCCATGGTATGGTTTTAGACAGCACCTATTTTATTGCTAAAGGAGCTCTGGTATTGTATTGGTTATGAATCAGGCTGTGAACTGCAAGGTCAGCAGTTCGAAACTACCAGCTGCTCTATGGGAGAAAGATGAGGCTTTCTGCTCCTGTAAAGATTTACAGCCTCGGAAACCCTGTTCAGGGTCGCTATGGGTCAGAACCAACCGGGCGGCACTTAACAACAACATTTTATTGTTATGTAGTAATTCTTAAGTATTTAATTTAATGGGTTATTACAGAAAGAAAAACACATTAAATTAGCACAGGAAGGAGGAATGGTGGGGCGGCTGTGTGTCATGGAGTTGATTCCGACTCATAGCGACCCTGTACAGGGTTTCCGAGGCTGTAAATCTTTACGGGAGCAGAATACCTCATCTTTCTCCCGCGGAAAAGCCGGTAGTTTCAAACTGCTGACCCTGAGGTTTGCAGCCTGATTCGTAACCACTATGTCATTGGACAGTAAGGTTCTCCTAATCTATATAAGAATCGGACTGCGAGCCTTAAGGTCAGCAGTTTGAAACTGCCAGCTGTTCCACGGGAGAAAGATGAGGTTTTCTGCTCCTGTAAGGATTTACAGCCTTGGAAACCCTGTACAGGGTCGCTGTGAATCGGTTCCGACTCCATGGCCCATAACCACCACCACCACCACCACTGTCATTGGAACCTATTGTCAGGAGGTCAATCTAGCATGCCCATGTATGTGAACATTATGGGTTCATATGATTCTCACATTTTGTGGATGTAGTTGTGTGGTAGGTATAATCCTGGTCACATCTGCAGCATGGATTCTTAAACCCTTAGGTCATATAGTATCTCTACTCATGTGGCCATTATGGTCATGTAGTAGGCACAACTATTCTAGCCAGGAGAGCATTTTGGAGTCTTGAATCTTTCTGGTCACATGAATTTTTCCATCATCTATAAGCCTGGGGAAGGCTCAGCCCTCAAACTTGCATAGGTGACTTACTGTGTGAGTCACGGTATCCTCTGGTCATAAGACAGGTTCACTCCTCTCAGTGCATGAATACTTGTTGTTGTTGTTAAGTGCCATCGAATCGGTTCCGACCCATAGTGACCCTGTATAGGGTTTCCAAGGAGCAGTTGGTGAGCTTGAATCACCGACCTTGCAGTTCAAACGGCTTTGCAGTCTGGCACAATAACCCACAACGCCACAAGATCTTGGATTTTGAGGTTACGGTCCCCAGGAAGCAATGATCTAGCAACAAGGAAGGGCTCTACAGTCTCAGTGCGCACGCGCTCTACAGTCACAGTGCGCAAGAGCTCTACAGTCACAGTATGCGTGGATCTAGCGGTCACGCTACGTCTTCTAGTCACGTACCAAGCCCCGCCCTTCCATACGTCTGTTAAATGGCTCCGGAACTTTAGTTGGGCTTAGCTTTCTGAGGAGCGTTTGGAACTGTGTTCGGCAGTTTCAGGCTGAATTTCGATTAGACTGTAACTCAGATCCTGACCTTTCCTCAACTTTTACATGTTACTTCATTGAGCAGGTTGTTCTTGTGTAGAAGGGGTGCTGTCAGATAGTAAATTTAGACATTAAAAGGAGGGGCCTAGAGGCGTAGGGCCAAGGCCTGGAAAAAGTTGGGGAGGGCCTTAGAGGGAGTTGGGTGGAGGAAGAGGACTTTCGACACGGTCAAATTTTGTAAGCATTACGGAGAAAACTGGGGGTGTGCACGACCTGACTGTTATTGGGAAAAAGGGAAGTAGAGGAAGCAAAAACACTAGAAGGGGAGAGGTTGTGTTTATGAACTTGTAGGTCTATTGTTATCTATGGGGATTGGGCATGGGGAGCGGGAGGGACCCTCTCTCGCCTCCAGAACAAAAACTTACCCTTGGTTATTACCCTGTCATATTCACTGCCTGTGTAGTGTGGTATAACAACCTCCTCTGATCATGTTTTTGTTAAGGAAACCAGAAACAATTAGATATCTAATCGTAATGTCTTTCTTTTAGTTAATTCTAGAGATTCTCTTTGTTCTTTTGATTTATTTTCTCAGTAAGCATTCTAAACATATATTAAAGGAAAAGCAAAGGATGAAGAGAGACAATTTTTTTCTTTTTAAGAATTCAGTATTTCAATAAAAATGTCAAAGTAGCTATCATGTGAACATTCAGAATGTATTTCTTATACTTAATTTGAAGTTCATAGTTTTACAAGGTATCTTTGGAAGGGTCATAATAATATTTTTATGCTTAGGATTCCTAAATGTCTTACACTGGTCCAGCCAGTCGCTATTTGTTACTATTTTCCCCCTGATTTTCTTAGCATGACTTTTTGAATACTTTGAAAACACCTTTTTTTTCTTTGAGTGGAAAATAATAATAAATTGATTTAAGAAAGACTATTAAGTAAAATTATATTGATGCTGACATCATCATGAAAATGGTGTTGAATAAAGTTGCCTAAATAAGATAATAATTTATGGGGGCTTTAAATATTTTTTGATAAATGGTTAAAGAATATTGTCACTTGTGATATTTTTATATTATATGTAGCTTAAATAATTTATTTTTTTCTCATTTCAACATTTCTAGGCTTATTCTGCCAAACACCAGGTCTGAGATACCACCACAACACAAATGTTTAAGAACAGTGAGACAAATAGACCGGGAGGTAAATGAACTTCCATACTGTAGGATATTTTTTAGATAATATGCTAGTTTATAACATGAATCTTAAAGGAAGGGGTACTTTCTGTAACTCAAATGGAAATGAAATGTTTTTCCACAGAGCATTTGCAATTCTTGTGTTCTTCAGAAAATATTTTGGGAAACTCTGTTCTAATGAAATCTCTTTTACCATGTGCTTTTATTCATTAACAACAATGGAATATATGTTGTTGTTGTTAAGTGCCATTGAGTCAATTCTGCCCCATAGCGACCTTATATAGGGTTTCCGAGGAGCAGCTGGTGAGATTAATGGGATATATATTTACTAATAAATTATAATCTCTCCTCATTATGAAGTTATATATTGCTCTTTAATTTTACTCATCAATCTTTGTTCTACTTTAATTTTCACACTTTTTAATAGTTCAAAAATACCCCCAATTTATAAGTATCCTGTTGATCTCATGGTATAGAAAACAAGTGCATACATGTAAGTCTTTTTTTTTTTCTGTAAATGTTTTCTTGTGAATTATGTAATAGTTTATATGGGAGAACATTATCTTTACATTCATCCTATAGTATATTGCTTCATTGCCATGGTAATACAATCCCCTCAGTGCATCATCATCCAATCAAAGGGTATCCCTGCAAGCCTGTCCCCTGATCATCAGCACACAGCCCCTCTCCTTTGGTAGCCAGTGTCCAAGTTGCCCATCCATGTCTACTCTGTGTGTGGAGGGGGTGGAAATGATTCTTGCTGTAAGGATTTGTTCTCTTTTTTGAGCTACTTCATCCATAGGTGTAGGTCAAGTACATCAAATTGTATCAGATTACTCTTTTTTTCCTCTTCTTTCTTCTTCTGGTTGAGCTCTGATCATCCAGTCATTGAAGCCAGGTCAAGTGGGTATTATCT
>NW_006408907.1:1740120-1747931 GCF_000296735.1 Chrysochloris asiatica
TAATGTGTTAATTTTGGTTCTTTCTTCTTTTTGGATGTGTGCATTTATTGCAATAAATTGTCCTCTCAGCACAGCTTTTGCCGTGTCCCAAAGATTTTGGTATGCTGTGTTTTTGTTCTCATTTATTTCTAGAAACTTTGTGAATTCATATTTAATTTATTCTACTACCCAGTTGCTTTCAACAGGGTGTTACTCAGTTTCCATGTATTTGACTTGATTTCCTTGGTCTTCCTATTGTTGATTTCTAATTTGATATCATTGTGGTCTGAGAAGATGTTTCATAGTATTTTGATATTTGTAAACTTATGGAGATTTGTTTTGTGGCCTAAAACATGGTTTTGAATGAACCACAAGGTCAGCAATTCAAACTCACCAGCCGCTTTTTGGAAACCCTGTACAGGGTCGCTATGAATCAGAACTGACTTGACAGCACTTAACAACAACAACAACAACTCTAAAGGAAGAGTCTCTCTGTCTACTTTGGAGGAAGATTCTTATCTCTTTTTTGTTTCTGTTCCTTGACTCCTGGGTGATATTTATGCTATATGGCATCTATCTTCCCCATCTCTGCTTGCTTTTTTGGTTGCTTGCTCAATCTGCTCTTTTATATCTCAAAAGAAATTGAGTGAAGATACACCCTATAGTAATACAGGTTCAATAACATAACAAAGAAAAAATATTCACAAATGGGGTTATAATCACAGATATATAATTAGTATTAACATAATATATCTTCAGGGTATATCATTCAAATTATAGTAACAATAATACAGAAAACAAAATAGAAAGATATTTCTTTAAACAGATCATGGCATTAAAAATTATAGCAAACACCAAACTTAATACCAAATTATCAAATGTATTTTCTTCAAAATAAGAGATAAGGATAACTCATATAAGCAAAACTGTTCAATATTTATTGTACTGAGTATCCTAGATAGTTCAGTAGACCTTGGATACATATATAAATATATAAAAATGAAAAGAAACAATATTGTCAATATGATATATCTTTATTTAAAATGCAAGAAAGAGCTATAATAATAGAGATAACAATTTTGTTGGGTAAAAGACAATATATATGAAGAAATAGCACCAAAAATAAAATATCATTTTCATTTTGAATATACCATTCACAATGTTATTGTTAATATTAAGTGCAGTTGAGTTGATTTTGACTTATAGCGAGCTTGTATAGGATTTCTGAGGTTGTAAATCGTTGTGGGACTAGACAGCCTCATCTTTCTCCTGTGAAACGGCTAGTAGGCTTGAACTGCTGACCGTTTGGTGTTTCAGTGCTTATCCTACAGAGCCACGATGTTCCCAGTGTTGATGGGAAGGGACAGTACAATGAAGGATCTGCTGCTATCAGGAATACATCCTTTAGACCCTGAGAGTCGAGGTCCAATTTTAGACCCTGAGAGTCGAGGTCCATTCTCCTCAGATGGGATTTAGGGTACATTGTGCTGGCTAGAATCTATTTACCAGGAAACAATGAAATGTGCCCAGTTAACACACATGAAACAGTCCAATCTTGAATTTGGGAATATAGCTCCTGGTTTCCTAGAGTCAGGCTAAGGAATTTGTTGCCTTGAGTTAGGGCAGAGAAAATGAAATGGGAAGAAATGTGCAGCTGCAAATATACTTCCCACTCATCTGTCAGCTTGTTGTACTTTGGTGGATTGCATGTTTCTATGATGCTGGAAGCTATGCCACTGGTATTTTAAATACCAGTGGGGTCATCCATAGTGGATAGGTTTCAGTTGAGCTTCCAAACTAAGACAGATTAGGAAGAAGGAGAGGCAGACTACTACTTCTGAATGTTTAGTCAATGAAAAACTTATGAATAGCAGTGGGACATTGCCAGATATAGTACCATAAAATGAAAACATTATGAATAGCACCAGAATATTGTTATACATAGTGCTAGAAGATGAGACTCTTACGTTGGAAGACACTCCATATGTGACTAGGGAATTTAAGCCTCATCAAAGTAGAGTCCACCACTCATATGACTAAAAAGTTGTTTGAACTGCAAGATTGGTGGTTCTAGCTCACCAGCTGCTCCTCAGAAACCCTATACAGGGTCACTATGGGTTGGAACTGACTCAGCAGCACTTAACAACATCAAAGTAGAGTCCATCACTTGTCTGACTGGGAAGGAGAGAGAGAGAGAGAGAGAGAGAGAGACTACTTCCAAATATTTAGTCACTGAAAACTTTATGAATAGGAGTGGAAAGCTGTCAGATAAAAACAGAATATTTAATATTGAAACATGGTGAAAAGCACCAGAATATTATCAGATAGAATGCCAGATGATGAGCTCCTCAGGTTGGAAGGCACACAAAATACAACTGGGGAAGAACTGCTTCCTCAACATGATGACCCAAACCGAGTAGAACCTTCGGAACCTTCATTTTCTGATGGGGCATGACTCAAAATGAAGAGAAACAGCTATAAACATCCATTAATAATCAGAACATGGAATATATGTAGTATGAATCTAGGAAAATTGGAAGTGGTCAAAATGAAATGGAATGAATACACATGGATATCTTAGGCTTTAGTGAGCAGAAATGGACTGGTATTGGCCATTTTGAATCTAACAATCACATGGTTTAGTATGTTGGGAATGACAAATTGAAGAGACATGGTGTCACATTCATCATCAAAAAGAACATACCAAGATCTGTCTTGAAATACAACGCTGTCTGTGATAGGATAATATCCTTTCACCTACAGTTAATAACAGGGAGCCCTGGTGTGGCGCTGTGGGTTAATGCACGAGACTGCAAAGCCATTTGAACTGCAAGTTTGGTGGTTCATGTTCACCAGCTGCTCCCTGGAAACCCTATACAGGGTCGCTATGGGTTGGAACTGACTCAACAGCACTTAACAACAACAACACAGTTAATAACAGTATTAATCAAATTTAAACACCAATAACTAAAGCCAATGATGATGAAATTGAAGAATTCTATCAATTTCTTCAGAGTTCTAGTGTGGTGCTGCAGGTTAATACGCTGGACTGCAAGGTCACCTTGAACTGCAAGGTTGGTGGTTCAAACATACTAGCCGCTCCTTGGAAATTGTATACAGGGTCACTATGAGTCGGACCTGATTCGATGATTTAACAACAACAGAAATCAAATTCTTCAGTCTGAACATAGAGATCATATGACTAATAGATTTGATGCATTAGACACTAGAGACCAAAGACCAGAAGAGTTGTGGGATGACATCAAGAACATCACATAGGAGGAAACCAAAGAGTCATTAAGAAAAGAAGAAAAAAGGAAAAGACCAAAAAGGATGTTAGAAGAGAGTTTGAAACATGCTCCCCAGCATAGAGATGCTAAAGCAAATGGAAGAAATGAGGGGGTAAAAAAGCTGAATAGAAAATTTCAAAGAGCAGCTTGAGAAGACAAAGTCAAATATTATAGCGAAATGTGCAGACACCTGGAGTTAGAAAATCAAAAAGGAAGAACATGTTCAGCATTTTTCAAAGTGAGGGAAATGAAAAACAAAACAAAAACAAAAACTCAAGCCTCTACTTTCAATATTGAAGGATTCTATGGGCCAAATATTGAATGATGCTGCAAGCATGAAATGAAGATGAAAGGAATGCACAGAGTCATTGTACCAAAAAGAAATGGTTTTTCAAGAGGTAGCATATTATCAACAGAACAAGAAGTCCAATGTGCATCGGAGGCATTGGCAAAGAACCAGGTTCTAGAAATTGATGAAGCACTGGAGACACTCACTCATCTTTGCCAAGAAATTTGGAAGACAATTACCTGGCCAACTAACTAGAAGAAATCCATATTTGTGCCCATTCCAAAGAGAGTGGACCCAACAGAATATGGAAATCATCAGACAATATCAATAATATTTCATACAAGTAAAATTTTGCTAAAGATAATCCCAAAATGATTATAAACATACATTGACAGAGAACTTCCAGATGTTCAAGCCGGATTCAGACGAGTACGTGGAATGAGGGAAATCATTGCTAATGTCAGATGGATCTTGCCTGAAAGCAGAGAATACCAGAAAGATGTTTACCTGTGCTTTATTGACTATGCAAAGGCTTTGGATTGTGTGGGTGATGACAAACTATGGACAACATTGTGGAGAATGAGTATTCTGGAACAGTTAATTTTGCTCATGAGATAGTTGTTCCAAGAGAATAAGGGAATATTTAATTGTTTAAAATTAGCAAAGGTGTGCATTGGGTTGTATTCTCCATACTTATTCAGTTTTAATGTTGAACACCAAATCTGAGAAACTGGATTGTATGAAGAAAAACGTGGCATTAGGATTGGAGGAAGATTCATTAATGACCTGTGATCTGCAAATGATGCAACTTTGTTTGCTGAAAGTGAAGAGGACTTAAAATACTTACTGATGAAGATCAAAGACCACTGCCTTTGACATAGGTTGCACCTCAATGTAAAGAAGACAAAAATCATCATCACTGGACCAAAAACAACATCCATATAAATGAGAAAAGATTGAAGTTGTCAGAGTTCATTTTGCTAAGATCAACCATAAACACTCCTGGAAGCAGCAGTCAAGAAATCAAATGACATATTACATTATGCAGGTCTTCTGCACAAGACCTCTTTAACATATTGAGGAGCAAAGATGTCAGTTTGAGGACTAAGGTGTGCCTGGCTTAAGCTATGGCATTTTCAATAATCTCATATGCATGTGAAAGTTGGACAGTGAATAAGGAAATACAATAATTGATGCATTTGAGTTAGGTGCTGGAGGAGAATATTAAAAGTATCATGAACTGCCAAAAGAACAAACCAATCTGTGTTGGAAGAAGTATAGTAAGAATGATTCTTGGAAGCCAGGATGGCCAGACTTTGTCTCTCATACTTTGGACAGTGTCAGGAGGACCCAATCCCTGAAGAAGATACCATGTTTGATAAAGTGGAGGATCGGAGAAAAAGAGGAAGGCCCCTAATGAAATGGATTGGCACAGTGGCAGCATCAATGGGCTCAAACATAGCAACAATTGTGAGGTTGGCACAGTACCGGTCAGTGTGCATAGGGTTGCAATGCATTAGTACCAACTCAATGGCACCTAAAAATAATAACAACAAAGTAGAACTGACCGTGATGATACAAATAGATTAAAGCTTTCAGGATCTTTATTTGCTGATGGGGGGCATACCTCAAAATGAAGAGAAACAGCTGTACTATATCCATTAATAATCACAACATGGAATGTACAAAGTGTGAATCCAAGAAAATTTGAAGATGTCAAGAATGAAAAGGAATGCATAATGATACATATCCTAGGCATTAGTGAGCTGAAATGGACTGGTTCTTGTAATTTTGAATCTGACAAACATGTGGATTACTCTGTCAGGAATGACAAATTGAAGAGGGATTGCATCACATTCATCATCAAGAACATGTCAAGATCTATCTTAAAGTACAATGCTGCCTGTGATAGGATAATACCCATATACCTACATGGAAGACCTGTTAATACCACTATTATCCACATTTACACATCAATCACTAAAGCCAATGATGATAAAATTGAAGAATTTTACAAACTTCTTGAGTGTGAAATTGATTAAATATGCGATGAAGAACTCTTGGGAATTGCTGGTAATTGGAAAATATGGCCTTGGTGATAGTAATGATGCTGGGGATCACATAATATAATTCTCTAAGACCAATGACATCTTCAACACAAATACCTTTTTTAAAACAACATAACAAACAACTATACATATAGACCTCATCAGCTGGAATACACAGAAATCAAATTGACTAAATCTGTGGGAAGAGACCATTTAAACGTGCTATATTATCAGCCAAAACAAAGCCAGGAGAGACTGTGGAATAGACCATCAAGTTCATGTTGAAGCTGAAGAAAATTAAAACAAGCCCAGGAGAACATAAATATGACCTTGAACATATCCCACCTGAATTTAGAGACCATCTCAAGAACAGAATTGACATTAGGCATTAATGAATGAAGACCAGAAGAATTGTGGGATGACATCAAGAACTTCAATGAGAAGAAAGCAAAAGGTTGTTAAGAAGACAAGAAAGAACGAAAAGACCAACATGGATATCAGAAGAGACTCTGAAACTTGATCTCTAGTGTCTACACTGCTAAAACAAATGTTAGAAATGAGGGGGTAAAAGAACTGAACAGAAAATTTCAATGGGCAGCTTGAGAAGACAAAGTCAAATATTATAATGAAATATGCAAAGACCAGGAGTTATAAAACTAAAAGGGAACTGAAGAAAACATTCAAGCTTCAACTTGAAATAGTGAAGGAGTCTATGGGTCAAATATTGTATGATGCTGAAAACATCGAAAGAAGATGAATGGGGATGGCAGATTAGGAGTAAACATGATGCAGACCTCCACCAGCAATAACACAGAATACAGGATGAAGCAGGTTCAGGGGGTGGTCCCAGAACTCTGAACTATATATAAAGGAATATTTAGAAAGATTGAAGGCTTACTGCTAGTGGGATTTGTAGCAGAAGCAAGAAAGGTGGTGTTTTCTGATCTGTGGCTTCCAGCAGGTCCTGGAGCAGCCATCTTGGGCATGACAGAGCCAGTGCAGGATCAGAGGAGTGCTCCCACTGCGTATGTCTGACTGATCGTCAGAGATAAAGGTGTGAACATTTATTTGCTGTCCATTTATCTCTTGCTGTCTATGTACCTCCACTCTGGTGACTAGAAGAGGTGCCTGAGTGAGTGGACACCTCCCTACCCCCAGAGGGTTCTGCTTCACATGCACATGGATCTGCTTAGCAAAGACCACTGCGTGCAGATTCTAAGAAGGGGGAGGAGTCAACAGGAACTGTTTAAAATGGAACTGTCTCCCAGAATGGCTTGAACCGGACCTGAGCTGTTTCTCACTGGAAGAAACACCTGAAAAGGGTTGTGGAGTGGGAGAGAGACAGACTAAAAAAGAAACAGGCCAAAAAATTAATTCTGAGTTACGTCATAAGGAGTAACAATAACATGTTGAAATTTCTCAGGTAGCCTTGAAGGCAAGAAGCTGAGAGACAGGCGTTAAAGTCATACTTATATTTTACCACATGGTTTTTTTGTTTTTTTGTTTGTCATTATAAACTCTAGTATCCAACTTGTTTTTTGTTGTTTTGTTTTTTGTTTCTTAGTCCCTCTTTTACATTTGGGGGCTCTTTTTCTCTCTCCATGTTACCCAAGAAGAGACAGCAATTGTGGTCATATAGCCAAGTTACAATCCTACCATCCAGGAAACAGCCAATACCGCTACTATACACCAGATTGACAGCCAACACCTGCTATACTTACTCTCTGAATTCAGTAATAAGAAGAGTGAAAAGGGAAGTCCATCTCTTGATCACATTTACCTGGAGGCAATCCAATAGCTTAATCATACATCAACATGTTGTTGTTGTTTGGTGCCATAGAGTTGGTACCAACCTGTACCGACCTTATGCACAGCAAAACAAAACACTGACTGATCCTGGGCCAACCTCACTACGGTTGCCACGCTTGAGTCCATTGATGCTGCCACTTGGCCAATCCATCTTGTTGGGGGTCTTCCTCTGTTTCTCTGACCCTCCACCTTACCAAACATGGTATCTTTCTCCAGCGACTGGTCCCTCCTGACAATATGTCCGAAGTATGAGAGATGAAGTTTGGCCATCTTGGCCTCCAAGGAGCATTCTGGCTGCACGTCTTCCAAAACGGATCTGTTGGCTCTTTTGGCAGCCCATGGCACTTTCAATATTCTCCTCCAACACCATAACTCAAAAGCATCAATTCTTCTACG
>NW_006408907.1:1748031-1750109 GCF_000296735.1 Chrysochloris asiatica
TAGGTGTAGGTCAAGTTCATCAAATTGTATCAGATTACGCTTTTTTCCCTCTTCTTTCTTCTTCTGGTTGAGCTCTGATCATCCAGTCATTGAAGCCAGGTCAAGTGGGTATTATCTGCAAGTGTGGGTGTTCTTGTGCATATTTCCTCTCATATTATCAGCTGGATGCTTCACTCTCCACTCTAGTCCTCTGTGGCTACGTCACTGACTCTGAGCCCAAGAGTCCCCAAGTCTTGCCACACTGCTGGCCAAGCAGGTCTTCACCCAGGTTCACAGTAGTCTATTGAACATTGTAGGGCTTAGCTTGCCACTTCATTGCTGTTTTTCCCTCTCTTCCCCTTATGTATTGCAGAGGCTCCGCAGGAAGCCCCTTCACTGGGCACGTTGTAGCCCATTTTAGGCATTCCAATCAGTTATAGGCAGAAGACAGACTTACAAGCTTTCTATGGTGATGTTTCTGGGTATCCCATTCTCTCCCCTTCCAATGTCTATTTTATAATATAATGCAAGGAAAACCAAGATTCAAAAGACAGCCAAGCATCTTAACATTATTCCCTGCTTGTCCCCATTCCAAACATGTCTGAATCCCTGCATCCCAGAGCCCTGTTGTCCCAAGGTTGTGCATACATCATTATTTACCTCTGTCCCACTTAGCCCATTCAGACCTGCCTAATTGTTCTTCCATCTGCTTTGTACTTCCATTCCCCTCTCCCTTCTTGTATTTTGCCCCCCTCCCCAGCACCCAAACTATCCTGTGACTAATCCCTGCCCTGTACTCCACCTTCCCCTCCCTCCCCTCACCCACCCCCAACATCCCAGCAATCAACAAAGAATCCCTCCCCCCTTCTTTAGTATGGGTTCTTTTTCTTAGTCTTTTACAGTAGTGGCCCTATGCAGTATTTCTCTTTTTGTGACTGACTAATTTAACTTAACATAATGCCCTCAAGGTTCATCCATGATAACTGGTGGTTTGCAGCTTCCTTGTTATTCTTCAAGGTAGCATAATATTCCATTGCGTGTATGTACCAGAGTTTGTTTATCCATTCTTCAGTTGATGTGCACTTTGGCTGCAGCCATCTTTTTGCTATTGTAAATAGAGCTGCTATGAACATTGGTGTGCATATATCTTCTCGTGTTGCGGCTCGTTTTTCTTGTGGGTAAATACCAAGTAGAGGAATTGCTGGATCATAAGGTATTTCTATTTTTAACCTTCTGAGGAAACACCATATTGCTTTCTAGAGAGGTTGGACCATTTTGCAGACCCACCAGCAATGCAGGAGTGTCCCAGTCTCACCATATCCCCACCAGCATTTATTGTCCTCTACATTTTTTATCTTTGCTGTTATTGTTGGTGTGAGATGATATGTCATTGTTGTTTTGATTTGCATCTCTCTAATGGCTAGTGATCGTGAACACTTCTTCATATGTTTGTTGGCTGCCCGAATCTCTTCCTTGGTGAAGTGTCTGTTCATGTCCTGTGTGCACTTTTTAATTGGGTTATTTGTCTTTTCGTTGTAGAAGTGTTGTAGTTTCCTATATATTTTAGAAATGAGTCCCTTGTCTGATGTGTCATTGCAAAAGATTTTTTCCCATTCTGTGGGTTCCCTTTTTATGCTTCTGGTGAAGTCTTTTGATGCACATAAGTTTTTAATTTTTAGTATGTCCCACTCATCTATTTTGTCTTTTGTTTGTGTGGTTTTCAAAATGTTTTGTAGTCTGTGTATTCCCTGAATTTATGCCCTCACATTTGCCCTGATTTTTTCATTGATGGCCTTCATAATTCTGGGATTCACATTTAGGTCCTTAATCCATGTTGAGTTTGTTTTTTAATAAGGTGTGAGGTGAAGGTCTTGTTTCAATCTTTTGCAAGTCGTTTTCCAGTTCTGCCAGCACCATCTATTGAAGAGACTATCACCTCCCCATGCGATATATTTAGGTGTTTTGTCAAAAATCACTAGGCTGTATGTAGATGCGTTAATTTCTGGATTATCAATTCTGTTCCATTGATCTAGGTATCTTTCATTGTACCAGTTCCAAGCTGTTTTGACCACTATAGCCGTGTAGTAAATTTTGAAGTC